>NC_133461.1:48840357-49142142 GCF_048565385.1 Saimiri boliviensis
TCCCATCTCCACTAAAAATACAAAAATCAGCTGGACATGGTGGCAGGCACCTATAATCCCAGATACTCAGAAGGCTGAGGCAAGAGAATCGCTTGAGCCCGAGAGGCAGAGGTTTCTGTGAGCCAAGATGGCCCCACTGCACTCCAGCCTGGGCATGAAACTCCATCTCAAAAAACAAAAAAAAAAAAAAAGAAAAAGAAAAAAAAATCACAGTTCCATACAATAGTTGTAAATAGAAAGAATGAAAAAAAAAAAAAAAAAGTCTATGTATTCAAAGGTCTTCACCTGAATTTTATTCCCATGTCTTTTCTTCTCCGAATTAAAACTTGATTGTATTGGTGTCTCTTTCTTTGATATACAGTCAACCAGATAATCAGATAAACTGAATTATAATGTTTGGTAGTGAATGCTAATACTTGAATAAAAATTAGTACATTGGGGTACAATGACCTTTCAGGAGTGGAAACTGAGAGAAGACATCAGATATTGGAAGAGGTTGCTGCAAAGGTAGGGACTTTCAGTCTCAGTATATCAGATGATATTCAACTATCTATTCTGCCTCCACTTAAAACGTCTTGCTCTTGTGTACAGTGCAAAAAGAATGAGTATATCCCTAGAGAGGAACTGGGGTATATTAATTGCCATTAAACAGACAGTATGTACTAAGAGCTAAAATATTACAAAAACAGCAATATTCTACCCATCTAGTGATAAAACTCCAGGAAGACTAGTGACCCTGTAATTTGAATACAAAGTGAACTTTGACTTCAGCCTGCCAAAGTGGTACTTTTCTTTAGCATAACAGTTGGAACCAAATTGAGGCTATTTGCCAATAAGCTCTAACTCTTTAGTTCTAAATCTGCTATTATAAGTGAGTTATCTTTCAACTAAAGAGTTGCCCTTAGCAGACCTCACTCTTGAATGAAGGTCACCAGCATTATTTAAGAATATAAAACTCAAGCCACAAAGACTGACCCTTGAAGCAGTACTTCCGACTTCTTACAGAGTTGAATGGGAGTTGTTAAAATGGGTTTAAAGGCAGATTTTGGATTCACACATTCAGTAATCCTTGATGTTTTGGGGCTGTTTTCTAACCAAGGCCAACACTACATTTAGATTTTCACCTGTTCCCACTGAGGGGGAATATTTTCCTCAAATGCACCTGGGGCCAGGATGAGGCTTTTGAAATGCCCTGAGGCAAGTCTCCAATTGACAGGTTTATGGAGATCATGCTATGTAGTAGGCTGCCCCAGTCTGGCACTTCAAAACTCAACAATGTGTAAATAAAGCAAAGGCTAACAGATACTCCTTATAAAAACAATTTCCAATCCCTGCTTGGAGAACTCCTCAAGTACGGTTAAGGTAGAAAAAAAAACCCACTGTGAACAGACTTTGCACAGAAAACTTCAACAGAGAAATGCTTTCACTTGAGCAAATGATAGCACTATGATGAAGCGGCCATCAAGAGTCCCAATAGCAATGAGGCAGCAGCGTAACCACCCAATAGGTTCACCTTGCCCACTAGACAGAACCAATTTATCAAGACAAGGGAATTGCAAAGGAGAAAGAGTAATTCATGCAGAGCTGGCTGTGCATTAGACCAGTTTTATTATTACTCAAATTATTACTCAAATCAGCATTCGGGGATCAGAGTTTTTAAGGATAATTTGGTGGGTAGCGGCTTGGGAAGTGGGGAGTGCTGATTGGTCAGATTGGAGATGCAATCATAGAGGTTTAAAGTGAGGTTTTCTTGCTGTCTTCCGCTCCTGGGTGGAATGGCAGAACTGGTTGAGCCAGATTACTGATCTGAGTGTTGTCAGCTGATCCAATGAGTGCAGGGTCTGCAAAATACCTCAAGCACTGATCTGAGGTTTTATAACAGTGATATTATCCCCAGAAGCAATTTGGGGCAGTTCAGAATGTTGGAGCCAGGGCCTACATCACCCCTGAACTGTAATTCCTGAACTTGTAGCTCCTGCAAAGGCAGACTGTCCCCAGGAAAGAAAGGGGGTCTTTTCGGGAACAGGCGGTTATCAATTTTGTTCCAGAGTCAAACCACGAACTGAATTCCTCCCCAAAGTTAGTTTGGCCTATGCCCAGGAATGAACAAGGACAGCTTAAAGGTTAGAAGCAAGATAGAGTTTGTTAGGTCTGATTTCTTTCACTGTCATAATTTCCTGAGTTATAATTTTGCAAAGGTGGTTTCAGTAGTAGTAGCAGTACTACTACTACTAATAATAATCAATGTCTCAATGTCACCTTAATGTATACAAAAAGGTAAGTCCGAAGTACCACCAGAATATAGATTCAATATCTTTAAAACCTTAATTTTTATCATCAGTAAAATGGTATAATAATTAATTTTGTCCATTTAGGCCGCTATAAGGGAATACCACAGACTGTGTGGCTTATAAACAGCAGAAATTTATTTTTCACAATTCTGGAGACTGAGAAGTACAAGATCAAGGCATCTGCAGGCTCAATGGCTGGTGAGTGCCTGCTTCCTGATTTATAGATGGCTGTCTTCTTGCTGTATTCTCACATGAGAGAAGGGGCTAACTAGCTTTTTTGGAGACTCTTTTATAAGGGCACTAACTGTATTCATGAAGGCCCTACCTTCATGACCTAATCACTTCACAAAGGTCCTATCCCGTAATGCCATTATATTAACAATTAGGTTTCAACATATGAATTCTGGGCAATAATTTTCAGCATAGACAAACTTCCAGTCTATGGCAATAATTTTCTACATACACAAACTTTCAGTCTATGGCAATAATTCATTTCTTCTCCAGTGAACTCTTGTATGAGCATTATTAAAAAACAATTATAAAACTGGAGGATTGTGTGACCATTATATGGACATTAGGTAATTATTAATAATACATTCAATCTTAAGAGAGCTTGTCTTTGGTATAACCACACTTGGTAGATATTGTAAGTGAATGTGGTGAATGGGAGGTATATAATACCACATAACCAGAATTTTAAAAGCATGAACCAGGAATTGGACATGACTTGTGTTCATTTTATTTGGTATAGTTTTTATAATTTGTACATCACTCTTATTTTTAGGCAGTAATAAAACCTTAAGATAAAATAGGTTTGACTTCTCAGTTCTTAGAGATGTCCTGGTAGCATGAGGCCAGAGTTACGACCTCGGTAGTTGTATAAAATTAAACTTCATGGCCTATACAAAGGACAGCTGCAACAGTGGTTTCTCATCTATTCTCTTGGCATGTGGCTCACTTCAGAAAAATTACCCTAAGAAAATCCACCAAAGCCTAAGAATTGTAAGAGTCACTTGAATAATTTTCTACCTTTATTATAAAGAAAACAAGTTTTCATTGAGAGAAATTTATCCATATTTAGCCAATGCCAGACAAATCAAGTGGAAAATAATTGCATATATACATTTCTGCTTATGTAATGCTAACCACTATTGTGAGAATTGCCTTGTTTTTGTTAATAACTAAAATGACTGAATAAATGACTGATTTTCCTGTACTGACTCTATTGGATCATCATACAAGTCACCTCAATGTAACTCCATCATAAAAGGAAAAATGAAACCTATTATTTTCTCCCAAAAGCATATCTGAGTTTCCAAACTCTTGGAGAATATGATCTAGATAGTTTACCACTATTTTCAAACCAGAAGAAATGATGCATCATGTTAAAATGCAAGCCTGTAGCCAGATGTGTGCCTGACGGGATTTCCTTTTTTCTATCAGTTCCATGCTGGGAAAGCTACATTGTCATAATTCTATACAACCTGCCCCTATACATCCGACTTCTTCCTTTAGAGAAATCAAACCAAACCTGACTGGTCCTAGTTTTAAAAATAGCAAAATACAAGTCTTTGATGTCTTTTATTATCATTTCTTTGGGCAGTTTGAGTAAGCTGAGTTTTAAAATTTGGTTAATAACTCACCTGAGATTAAGTACTTCTAGAAGCTGCTCTAAAAAAATTAAAATTCAAACCATAAAAACTGAAGTAAAAGCAAAAGCACAATGCTTTAAAATACATTAAATACCACATAGGTGGCAATACCATCCTGTTATGACTTCTTTTATATAAATACTATTTAAGAAACCGAAAACAGGTGAGCAATTATTTAATAAGTAAAATAAACATAAAACTATTAAAAGATGTAAATATTTGATGGAAAGAGAAAATGTTTGGAAATAATACACGTTTGCTGATGCTGTACATATTTACTTAGATTTATTTAATATGTGACCAGATTTAATATAGTTCATATCCAGGTTAAATGTGTGCTTTGAATCTTTATAAGCAGGCTGGAAGTTGCCTAATTTATGTATAGTAGAAGGCTGCAGAATATCCAGGGCATTACATTATCCTAATGGGTATAATCCTCTTCACTCCTCACTGTTGTTAAGGAGGAGAATGGTAATATAATTTTGGAAATACACAATTTGTCCTTTTTTCTCATTAGTTTGGTATAAATGAATAGTGTCAAGAAAAACATTCTGTTATAGTCATTTCGATATACAATTTATTAAATTCATGTACAATAAACTAATTAATATAAAGCCTAATATAAAAATTTCCAATTAATACTATGCCGTATGTGCTGCTCTTATGCTACAAATTGTTGCAAGTGATATCTTCCTTAAAAATTTTACAAGTATTTCATTATCTTTACTTAATTAATAGCTCAATAAACAAAAAAGTCTCTTCTTTTCATCTTCCTAGAAGAAGGTGTCCTACAAATATAATCAATTCTCAATCTATGTGTTCTGTCCCTCCTTACACTTTCTCTAATTAATTCTTATTATTCTTTAAAATAACTCAATTGTCACTCCCTCAGAGAAGAATTTCTTAAAAGACCTCACTATCTCAAGAGTTTCTAGATTTACCCCTGACTCCTCTCTTTTTCTTTCTTATCAAATCCAGCAGCCAGCTCTGTGGCTGTACTTTGAAATTGTATCTGGAACACAACCACTTTTCACTATCTGTTAATGTTGCCACCAATATCTGAACTACTCTTATTAGTGTCTAGAATGTGGAGTAGACTTCTCATTGGTCTCCAAGCTTCTCTCTTTGCTCTTCACAACCAGAGTGATCTTTTTTTTTTTTTTTTTTTTGTCTGAAATGGAGAGTTTAGCTCTTGTTGCGGCCTAGGCTGGAGTGCAATGGCATGATCTTGACTTACTGCAACCCTCACCTCTCCGGTTCAAGCAATTCTCCTGCCTCAGCCTCCAAAGTTGCTGGGATTACAGGTGCCCACCACCACACCTGGCTAATTTTTGTGTTTTTAGTAGAGACTGGGTTTCACCACGTTGGCCAGGCTACTCTTGAACTCCTGATCGCAGGTGATCCACCCGCCTTGGCTTCCCAAAGTGTTGGGATTACAGGTGTCAGCGACTGCGTCTGGCCGAGATTGATCTTCTTAAGACTTGTCAGACCATGCCACTCCCTCAAAACTCTCCACAACTTTCCATCTTACCAGAATATGAGCCTATCCTCTACTTTTTCTATCTCCTATCTCAACTCAGTTCCTGTCTGATCACATCTTCTATTACTTTGTATCTCCTATTATACCATATCTGTGATTAATATAAGATTTTAAAGTATCTATTTACTTTGTTCATTGCTTCTCTGAAAGGTGAGATTTTTGCTGATGTTCTTCAATTTAAAAAAACTTACTAATTTTGTTCACTGTTACATACTCAAAAGGAAAAGGGCACATATAGTAGCTACTCAATAAGTATTTTTGTGTGAGTAATTCACAATACTTCTTTCTCAAGACACTTGAATTGACATACCTTTAACCTCACATTTTGTACAATTATTTGTTTAATGTTTGCATTCCCTATACTCAATGCTGACATAAGCACCTGGAGTTCTGAGACCATTTATGTTTTGTCTACCTTGCATCCTCAATGCCCAGCACATGCCATTATGTAGGATATGCATGAGATGTATTTACTTATTAAATGAATTAATAAAAGGAGAATAGTATAAAATCTTCCTCTTTATTTTCTAATGTATTTGTAATATATTATTCCAAATTACAGTATTTATGTAATAAGTAATATGATCATTATCTGATCTTTCCATATTTCCATGAAGCAATCCAAGTTTTAAGTGATCTGTCTTGCATAAGTATCTTATTTAAAAGGTACTTTTATCTGTTTTGTATAAGAACCTGATTTAAAAAATAAGTATTTGTTTTTCCTTCCAATAGGAAGAAATAGATTTAATTACTGTAGTAATTACTTAGAAGCAGAGTGTAATTTTGCAGCCATCATTCTAAACCACTATGCTAAACTATATATATATATATATATATATATATATATATATATAAACACCTTGTTGTGTGAGTTCACACAAGAAGCAAAAATAAAATGAGCATAACATAATCAGGAAAAGCAGCAGCAGGCACTTATGAATCAGGAAGGTCAGTGCACTACAGTCATTGTCTAAGTCTATTTCCTCATCACCAGGTTTTTTGCTAAAAGCAGTCATTTAAAAAGAAGTCTGCCATTCTTTGTTTTTCTGGCCCAAATCTTATATACTCAAGAGCATCTGGCCAGGCCTGTGTTGGGTGAACCTGTTAACATGCCCATCCTTCTGGTGCAGCACTGCCATCCTTTCATAAAACACATTTGATGTAAAGAGACTTGAGGTTTCCTGTTAATAACTCCAGAAAGCAAACTGCAGGTGCAGGAGTAAGTGTAGTGATAACATATAGGCATAAAATGTTTTCAGATCTCTTCCAAATGGGCCTTGGGCTATGAGTCTGTTTGTGGTTGATGGCCAATGTAGACAGCTGTGTGAGTCACATTCTGCTTGGCTTACACTGGTTCAGGCAAAATGGAAAATTCTGTGAAGTCCTCACATACTGTGTAATTAAAGTACAATTTTTTCCTTTCAAATTTATTTAAGCTTTTGACTTCTGAATTTTGAAAGAAAGTATGTAATAGACCTCTACTCTCTCTGAATCATCAACTTGTTAAGAAATCTTAGGATCATAGTTGAAATTAAATTTAGCAAGCACCTTATACCGCCTTCAGAGAAGCAAGATGACCATAACAGTGTTTCCCAAATTATATCTTACATGTTCCACAGTTTTCTTTCCTCATCCAGGTACTTCTCTTATGCCTGCTCAGTTAATTAATGACTTTTTCTACAGAAAGATAGAGTCACTTAACCTACATATTTCTTAGTGAGACAATTTATAAGCAATTATAAATTATCAAATTATTAATATAACTCTGGGTATAATCACAGGTTATTTTAATTACTGCTCTTTTTGTCTGAATCCTTCTTTGGTTCTTCTCTTCTAATTTCTTCTAGTACACACTAATTTATATCTGGGTGAAAACATGATGTCTTTAAATAGATGCCCCTCTGAAACTTTTAGAAAGCACTCAGAAAAAATATTTCAATGAAGGAATGAAGAAATTATTGAACATATTGAGGTACTTTTTTATCTTTTAAATGTGAATTATATAAATAAGTATCTTTGCCTTCAAGAGCATAAGTTTAGTCAACATGTATTTTTAAAACTTGATGTAAACACCAAGAACACAAAAGTGAACAGACAGACAAATATCTTGCACTGATGCAAATCATGATCCAATAAGGAAAGAATGAATAAATGCTGGTTTGCTAAAAATAATATAGTCATAATTATAATATGTAACATTTCTATAACATTTATTTTGTGTTGAATATTATCTTAAGTTTCATCTCTCACTCTTTCTCTCTCTCCTCCCCTACCCCCATCTTCTTTTATCCCACCCTACAACTCTTTTAGGTAAGTAAGTGCTCAGGGGTCAATTTTACAGATCTAAAAACTGAGGCACAGGTAAGTTATATAATTTGTCTGAGGTTTTAAGTCCATAAGTCATAGACATGGGACTTGAATTCACAAAATCTGGTCTGAGGCTTCTTAACTTTACCTATTGTCTCTATTTTTAACTTTGCCTTATTGTCTATTTAGAGAAATATCATGAGTCATAAATGGCATAAAGATGAATGAAGCTGGACACAGACACAGGTTGTTGTAGGAGGAATGGCATGAGGAATACAGTTTTACTTGCTGTAGTGGTTTTCAGCAACTTCTGGCCAGGTATGGTGTCTCATGTCTATAATCCCAGAATTTTGGGAGGCTGAAGCAGATGAACTGAGTTCAAGACCAGCCTGAATAGCATGGCAAAACTCCATATATACAAAAAAATACAAAAAAAATAAAAATAAAAATAGCTAGATTTGTGTACCTAGATCCCAGCTACTCAGGAGGCAGAGCTGGGAGGATAGCTTGAGCCCTGGAGGTCAAGGCTGCAATAAGCCATGATCAGGCTACTGCACTCCAGCCTGGTTGAGAGCAAGACCCTGTTTCAAAAGAAAAAGGAAAAAAAAAATTCTGCAAATTATTTGATACTTCTTCTTTCAAGAGGTGGAAGTTAATTTCTCTCTCCTTGAATAAAGATTAAATTTAGTATTCCATCAAGTAGAATAAAATGAAAGAGAAGGTTTCCTTCCTTGCTACTTCCAAGATTAAGTTATAAAGAGCATTGAGACTTCCTTTTCATTCTGTCTTCAATCACTCATTCTGGGAAAAGCCAGCCACCATGTTTTGAAAATACTGAATCACTCCTAGATTGCCCATTTGACAATCAGAGGCTTCCTGAAGTCATCCAGCATTGATTTGCTAGGTCTCTGAGGAAGCCTCCTTAGAATTGAGTCCTTCAGCTCCAGTCAAGCCTTCAGATGACTACCTCCCTCACTGACAACTTAACTGAAACCTCTGAGTCACAACCATCAAGCTAAGTTACTTTCAGATTCTTTACTCACATAAACCATGTAAAATAATAAGTGTTTATTATTTTAAGCTACTGAGTTTTGGTGTTTTTAAACAGCAGTAGGAATCAGTTTTCTATTTTGAATAGCTATAGAAAACTAATAGGGCATTCAAGAAAACGTTCTTTCTTGAGGTGACATTAGACCAGACATTTAATCAAGTTAAGAAGCAAACAATGAGTATGATTTAAGGAAAAGATTTTAGGTATTGAGAAAAAAAAATTATACAAAACCTTGAGCACATTTGTTATGTTCAAGAAACTGTAAGTTGGCCTATTTGGCTGGAATACAGACAGAGAAGAGAAGATTGGTAGAGGCTAAAGTCAGAAACCAAGGCATCACTGTGTGGAGCTTTACATGCTACTGTAGAAGAATCTGGATCTCCCTGTCTGTAATATGAATCTGCTAAATGGTTTTGACGTGGGAGTGACTATGATTTGCTATGAAAAAGAACACTACAGCTTTTGAGTGGAGAATAGAACACAGCAGAGCAAGAGTAGAATCATGCAGTTCACTTAGGAAGCTATTTCAGTAACCTAGGGGAGCTATGATAGTGGCATGGACTAAGGTAGTTCTTCTGGTGGAAGTGGTAAGAAAAAACAGTCAAGATTTTGAGTTTCAGAAAATAAGACATGCTGATAAAGTGAATGAAGATATATTATGTGGATCCTTCGCCTATCAGTCATTTGAAGGTCCATGATTCCAGTGGGAGAAAGTATATTGGAAGGCCTAGATTTAGTATCCTTGATTGGAATGTGCTGACACACGGTTTTCCTTGGGATTATTCGGAACAGAATTAAAATACAAGGACAAATAAGAGCAAATGCTCATTTCATTTTTATTTTATCTTCTTTTCAAGAATGTTATGTCTTGTGGTGACATAAATGAAGTCTTCCACTCGGAGTCACACTCTTGCAAAATGTGAAATTAAAAGTGAAGAGAAAGACTGTTAATGACCTAAAATATTTACCTTGGGTTTTTCCTATAGGAGAAGACAGTGGAATTAGCTTACTCCTCTTTCAAAGTGAGAAACTATGATATCAGCAATGGGACAGCTTTTGGCACCAAGACACACTCTAATTAGTGTGGTGTGGCAGCTGCATGGGGCACTGCGCTCAGGTGAGTTGAACTCTTCTCTGGCAGAGTCAGCTCTGCAAGAGGACACTGAAGAAGAATACCACGATTATTGCTACATTCCATAGCTTTTAACAACTGTAAATTATATATAATTACTTTTTTTAATAACCAAAAGCAAACCCTCTAGACCAGAGGGGTAGTGTAAGGGGAGATGAACACACGTGTTTCCTGGGCAAGACTTTTAGAAAATTTTGCAGAGGCTTAAGTAGATTCAAGCAGGAAACATCCAAATTCACCTGCCATCAGTTTTAGGCAAAAGTTATTAAGTTTTCTTTTTAAAAACAGCACACGGGCCTCTCAGTTTATGATCTGTATTCTTTACTCCTAACCCTGTCTTCTTCTTCTGTAGGGAAGAGATTATCCTAAATATTGAACCCTGGCTGTGGGTTGAAGTACAGGAAGATGCTTAAGAAAAGAAAAGGTATTCATAAAGTCACGCAGCTAGAAAACCAAGAGATCAGGTTGTGAGTGTTCCTAAATTCTCAGCAGTCATCAACATATATAAGATTCCTACATCTCCTGTTTTTACACTAAGACTATTGGTTATGTATTCTATTTCACATATTTTATCCCTTTCCTTTAAAATTATTCAAAGTCATGTGACTTGCTTTGGCATGAGAAAAGCAGTCTGAATCTGAAGTGACATGTAATTTTTACCACACAGAAGCCTTTATAAGCCAATATGCAATTACTACATTTCTTGGTCCTTCCTCCTCTGGTCATTGAAAACATTGGAATTGAGGTGGGCCTTCTTTTAGCCTGACTCTAGAGGATTATATGAAGCTCAAGACTTCCAAATCCCTCTGTGCTACACATGTAGCATAAGCAAGTAATGCACTTTCACTTGGTTTAGTAGTTTAGACTTGAGGGTTGCTTGTTATTGCAGCATAACCCAGGCTAACCTGACTGATGCAGTCAAACCTTGATTAATGAGAAGACAGAAGGGACACTGAAGAACAGGAGGAGGCTGACCGCAGGTTCCAGAATATCCTAAAGTAAGTTCCAGATGGCCAAGGAAAGCCAAAGAATAAGGAAACAAGGTGTCTATTTTCTTTTTTTTTGACAGAGCCTCATTGCATCACCAGGTGCCAGGCAGGAGTGCAATGGCACGACCTCGGCTCACTGCAACCTCCACCTCCTTGGTTCAAGCAATTCTCCTGCCTCAGCCTCCCGAGTAGCTGGGACTACAGGAGCGCGCCACCATGCCCCGCTAATTTTTTCTGTATTTTCAGTAGAGACGGGGTTTCACCATATTGGCCTGGATGGTTTTGATCTCTTGACCTCATGATCCACCTGCCTCGGCCTCCCAAAGTGATGGGATTACAGGTGTAAGTCACCGCGCCCGGCCCTATTTTCTTAATAAGGACACTCATCAAGTCACATTCATGCATTTGTCTCAAGAAGAGCTGTCTGATATTTTTGGTTGCCAGAGCAACCTCAAGACAATTCCCTGAGAAATGAATTGCCACACATCCACGGGTAAGTTAATGGGAACAACAGGACTCAGGCACCAGTTGCCAAATAGAAATATCTTGATTTTTCTGACATGAAGCAGGCAGCCAGAATAACCTATGCATTTGCATTCATCATTGTTCGAGTGATACACATTTCATACTGTTGGCATGGCTGGGTTTTGTCAATGTGTAAAGTACACTGCTCTATGAACTAACTCCTCCCTCAAAGATTTAATTAAGTAAATCGCTTACCATAATAGCCTTCTTTATATCTGTTTGATTAGTGTGCAATGAAAAATTGATTGTTGTCAAATCTCACGGTGATTTATTTTTCTCCAAGGTCTACAGAGTGTACTGTTTCCCCGCAGTTGGTGTTCTTCTTTTTTGGTGGCATAGTGGTGGCTATTTTATGGAAGTGGAAACAAATAATTTATAATACGTGGATATTACAGTGATTTCCTTCTTGCTGAATATCAGAATATCATTGTCTTAACTGTCAACAACAGTGTACCACTGGATATTTTATGCCAAAAATTATTTTTGTTTTTTCTTTGTTCCAGAGACACTATCATATGGTGAGGAAGCCCATGAACTCTGGAGCTCAACTTCTGGCACGACTACCAACGGGCTGTATGGCTCTGGGCATGTTACTTAACCTTTCTATGGCTCAGTTTCATTAGTTATGAAATTAGGAATAGTGATAGTTTCATTTGATAAGGTTATTGTGAGGATTATATGTGAACAAATAAAATGCTTAGTTCAATACCTGGAATAAACACTTCATGATGTTCACTTTTATTCTTTAATATTTAATTTTTTTGTTCCCATGGGAAAATCTGTTAATGATATGTGTTGTGTTTCTACTTAAGATAGAGTAGAAAAGAAAACATACTACTTTGGGAATATTAGTATCTGATCCTCATGGTTTTTGGAAAAAGAAAATAAAGTATGCATACTCTGAGGATCTAGGAACACACCTATTTACATTGTTACACGCATTTGATGTTAAAAACATAATAAATATTGGAAGTCAGAGATCACATTTTTTCACCTTTGCATCCTTTGCCTGTAAGCTCTATGTACATAAGAAAATAAATATTAATTGAAAAAGAAAATACATGAATACGTGACTTCCCCATTTACTTTTAATATCTTAAATTTTTATCACAACATCAGACCTCAGTGCCCTCCACTGTACTTTAAAGAAATTTCCAAATTGAGCAGCTCGTAGTCTTGAAAACCTGGAATGTACAGATTTCTTGGCCCCACTCAGTAAGGATTTGATTTAGTATGAGTAGGATAGAACCTATGGATGCATATATTTTATAAGCTTCCTGGGAGATTGACCACGTGTCTGGTTCAGGAACCATTCTCCTAAGCTTTCTTCCAATTCTTCCATTGTATGATGCTAAGCTTAGCTGAATACCACTCAAAATACATGTTAAGGTTTTAGAAACTGAATAACTCACTAGTTTTTAGAAGTGGGCTCAACTGATTAATATGAAAATTAGAAATCCATATGGTCTTCTCTTTTTATAACTTCTTACTGTAATATGTTGTTATATAAAGGAGGGGTAGTTAACTCTAAGTCTCTTAGGCATACTTTTAATTTTTTTCAAAAAACCTTTTTTACAGATAGAATTATGTATTCCACTTAATGAGCTCTGCATAAATTATTATCAGGATAAAAATAGCTCTAAAAATCCTGCAGCTTTGTTATGAAAAAGGAAGAACAGTCTGAGTAATAAGATGATTATTTAGATGACTGGAGTCACCAATGGTTTATTTTTCTCCTAAAATAAATAAGTCCAGAGATTCAGACATTTTTCAAGTTTCAGGATTTGGAAGTCTGCATCCTACAAAGCATACATTTCCTATGACACATGATTCATAACAAAGTGTTTTTATGAATCATGGCAAGCTGTGACCCAATTGTTGTTTCCCCAACTTTATAATTATTTACCTTTCTAAGCTAAAATAACTAATCAGATTTGGACAGAGTAGAAGGCAAAGGAGTATAAGTTCCATGTACTTCACTAGCAGTAAAACTAATTCACTGCAACAGAGCTATAAGATTTTTTTCACCTGAAAGAGATCATCCAAGGTCAAACGACAAGCATGTCAGAATTGAAAGGAAAGGTAAAAACAAACGTATATTATTATCTACTTTAAACTTAGAGTAACAGTTTCTTAACTGTACATAATTCAGAAATTATAAACGAACCAATCTAAAATATGTCGCTGGTATTCTCTATTACAGTCTCTTGGTTTTCTTCATACAATTATTACAACTTATAACTACTTTATGTATTTTCTGGTGTTTTTTTTTTCTCCCTCACTTATCCACTATAAATGAACTTCCTTAAAGCAGAGAAAATTATTTTTGTCTTTCCCCTGGCATTAAGAATAGCACTTGACACATGATAGCTATTTAAGAAATATTTGTTGAAATAAGGCACACAAGCTTTTTTGAATACAGCTATGTTCCCAGTATTATACTAGGCTGACTGATATATTTTGTTATGTTAATGACTTTGTGAAAAAGGGATTAGCTCGATTTTACAAGAATGGAAATTACAATTCAGAAGGATCTTGTCTAAAATCTCTTGACTTCCAGTCCAGTGCTCTTCCCACTAAGTAACACACCTCATAAGAAAAGCTGATGTATAACCTGTATCTCAAAATCCCAAAGGACTTTTCAAAGCAATTTTCCACAGTTCTTGTGAATCCACTCTCCATTTTTAACCTAAGAGCCAACAGTGTTTCAAGCCAACACAATACCATAAAACGTTAACTGAAACAGATTCTGATACAGTTTGTTCATTTTTATTGAACCACAAAATAACAATAGATAGTATGAATATAAAAGCCATAGGAAAACAAAACTCTTTAATTTTATAAACCAGGTAACTTTTTACATTCGTTCTGAAGCCCTGGCTAAGATTCTGTTGAGGAGTGTGGCCCGCTATGTCACACCCTGAGTAAAATCCTTTACTCCTTGGCCCTCCTAAGAGGTTTGTTTGTCTGGTTTATTTTACTTTAGGTTCTGGGGTACATGTGCAAATCATGCAGGATTGTTGCATAGGTACATACACAGCAAGGTGGTTTGCTGCCTTCATCCTCCCATCACCTATATCTGGTATTTCTCCCCCCATTATCCTACCCTTCCTTCCCCACCCCTCTCCCTCCCCACTGCCACCCCCACCAAGAGTTTTATAAGTTCCTTGGGCTATATTCACCCTGGTCACCCTTGAATTGGTTTGTAGCTTCCACCTGAAAACTCAGAGTAAGAAACCAACAAATTAAAATTGAATAGAGTTTTTAAAAATCACATTAAACATTTCTCAGCCACTCCTAGCAATTTTCTCTGCTCTGCTAGAGTTTCTCTTGTATCTCACCTCCTCTGCTTCTCACTACTCATAATAGTTTCATGTCTCATTCAGAGTGTATGCCTTTTTTTGATTGATGTAGTCTGGATATTTGTTCCCTTCAAATCACCTGTCGAAATGTGATGCCCCAGTGTTAGAGGTGGAGTTTAGTGGGAGGTTTGGATCAGGGGGCAGTTCCCTCATGACTGACTTGATGCCCCTACGTGGTAATGAATGAATTCTCACTCTATTATTTCACACAAAAACTGGATGTTTAAAAGACCTGATACCTCCTCCTCTGTTTCTCACTCCCTCTTTCACCAGGTGACACACTTTCTCTTCTGCCACGACTAAAAGCTCCTTGAGGCTGGATTAGAAGCCAAGCAGATGGTGGTGCCATGCTTCTTTATAGCCTGAAGAACTGTGAGCCAAAAACACCTTATTTTCTTTATAAATTACCCAGGTCTGGTGTTCCTTTATATCAATAGACAATTGACTAAGACATGGGTAGTATTGTTTTCTTCTCACTCCTTCTCTTCCAGCCTCTAAAACACCAACAATAATAGAAAACAATAGCAACACCTATTACTCCTCTTACATTTATCATGTGCCTGGTACTATGCTAACTGCTGAAAATGAAGGAATACTCTGTTACTGTCCTAGTGGCCAAGGTGTACATACTATTATTAACTCTATTTGATACAGGAAGAAATAGAACGTCACTTTGCCTAGTGGGCTACCACTATGTAACTCTGTATCTGAGCCACTCCTAGCAATTTTCTCTGCTCTTCTAGGGTTTTTCTTGTATCTCACCTCCTCTGCTTCCCTTTACTCAAACATTCCTATTCATGTCTCATTTAGAGTTTATACCTTCTATGGGTTGACATAGTTTGGATACGTGTCTCCTTCAAATCATGTGTTGAAATATGACCTGCAATGTTGGAGGTGGGGTCTGGTGGGAGGTGTCAAATAAACCTCTTAATTCTCAAGTAGACTATTCTTAGAAGAAACCTGATGATAGTCAACAAAAATAGTCATGTCTCATCCCACTGTAACCACTACCTTTTACTCACTATCCTTAAGAGTTTCCAGCCACAGTCCCTGCAGAAGAAAAATAACAGACTTGAATAATCCAACTCTACCCTACCTGGACAGCCTCAGTTTCTCCATGTGCACAGATGAAACAGAGAGGGCCCTCATCTAAAATCAGAGCACCTACGCTTGGATCCTTCATATATAAAATAAAGGTTTCTAATATCCTCTTCCTTCTATTTATCTGTATACTTCAAACACGCATTGCTCCAGCCACATAAAGCTACTTAACATTTCACAATATACATTTATAGTTCACAAGTCTGTAACTGTTTATACTATTTCACCATCCTGGAATGTTTTGTATCCCAACTTCTATTAAAAGTTTGCCTCACTCTTGAAAATTCAGTTTCTATGCTATCGTCATTTTCTTCCAAATCTTTCCCAAATCCCTACAGTGCTAACTTATTCTTTCATGTGCAATTATCCACAATGCTATTATTTCATTCTTGTTAATATATATGTAAGTTGCTCCAAAGAGATTATAGGAACCCTGTAGATAAGGACAATCCTTTACTTGATTCTCTTTCCCACATATGACCAAACTCATAATCGCAGCTTGGAAGCATTGATTCTTAAAGCAAGTCATAATATAGACAGGGTGATCCAGAAGCAAAGTTGTGGCCTTCCCAAACTTCACATCTTGACCTCCAGAAATTCTACGCCTTAGGCTGTTTAAAGATAAAATATTTGGTTCAATCACCTCAATGGCTTCAAGTACATTGCAATTGCAAGTGATTTCCTAGAAATTTCACGTTAAGGGCTGGGCCTGTTAATTGAATAAAAAAAAGTACTTTCTGCCAAACTATGCCACTGACTGTTCACCCATTCTAAAGACATGAATTCTTATTTATTTCTGTTCACTTTCCTTCATTCAAAATTCCCTTTCATAAACTTTAGTAGATAGAATAAAAATTAGGGAGTATTTAATTTGGATGACCTTTTGAGAGGGCATAACTACAGGCAGTTTTTAAACAGCCTGGTGGGCCGGGCGTGGTAGCTCATGCCTGTAATTCCAGCACTGTGGGAGGCCAAGGCAGGTAGATCATTTGAGGTCAGGAGTTCAAGACCAGCCTGGCCATCATGGTGAAACCCCATCTGTACTAAAAATACAAAAATTAGCCAGGCATGGTGGTGCATGCCTGTAATCCCAGCTATCAGGAGGCTAAGGCAGGAGAATTGCTTGAACCCAGGAGGCAGAGGTTGCAATGAGCCAAGATCACACCACTGCACTCTAGCCTGGTGTGACAGAGCAAGACTCCATCTTAAACAAACAAAACAACAGCCTTGTCCTAAATAGGGCCTCAGGAGACCACCTAATTTAAGGGATGCACTCTACTACTCTGTCTATGGCAGAGATACTATTCTGAGTTCAACATAGTATTTTCTCTGTTAGCAGCACACAGAAAGATAATACCTCCCAGGCTCCATTGTGGCTCACCTGGGGAGAGGTGACCATGTTCTCATCAATGGCAGTAGATGATCTAAACCTCTTCCAGGACTGCTCTTTAAATGCATCCCTGGCAAATCTCCACCACTGTCCTCCTGCAACATTGGAGGATGCAGACCTAACTGGTGTCGTCACAGGACTGAGGAATTTCACTTGTCCTATGTTGAACTTGGTACAATTGAGAAGTAAACTTTTACTGTGTTAAGCCATTAGAATTTTGGACTTTTTATTGCAGAAGAGCCTAGCCTAATCAGATCAACAGATGAATAACCCCCACACCTTCAAAGAGGGACATCCCTGGTGTTGGCCTCTAGAGCAACCTTGAGTTTAGCTATGAAGCAGCCATGACACAGAGCCTATGAAATCCAAACCACTGCCAGTGCCCACCTGGTCTCTGATGATCTGATTCTCTGATCTAAGATGACTCTTTGCCTTTCTTTACTGAGATAATTCCTAAGAATTCTGGGAGACTTGGTACAGGTGTTGTTGTTCAAGAAAAAATTTCTTGACCTTCTTTTCTGGATTAGATGCCTCCCTTATGTGTCTCTCCTACAGCATGTGTTTTCTATGATTACATCACTTACTTCATGCTATTATTATTACCTACCTATTTGCCCTCCCTCTCCTAGATCGCAAGCTCCTTGAAGATAGGTAATATAGATTTATTCCTTTTTCTTTTCCAAATGCCTACCACAATGCATGTCTCATAACGTTTAATAAGCCTTTGTGGAAGTAATAAAAGAAGAGAGAAAAATCTGCTTAGCCAAAATATCAAAGACAAAGACACTTTTCAAAGCAGACCCCTAGGGAGTTGATTCCCTTTATCCAACTGTGTTTTGAGTCCTTATAACAATATAGCTCACATTGCCCCATGCATGAAAGAAGCTGATCCATTATCTCCCTATTTCCACCTCTTACATCATTGTCTTAGTATGAGGGTGTGGAGGACTCATGGAGATCAGCAGACAGTACATAATGCAGCTCACAGAGACCACCACACCCACACATAGGAAACAGATACATTCTAGTACCTGGCCACTTCTGTTAAAAAAGTAGAGGCAACTGATAATGCATACTTGGAGATTTTAGCATCACTTGGGTTATGCTCATAAGTGTAGGATATATACATCAGTCGTAAGTGTAGGATATACGCAATCCCATAAATGAAGTGAAATAAACATAGGATTTTCACAGAAAATATAAGGACTTTGCCAAGAGGTTTAATCTCTCTGTGTCTCGGTTTCTTTACCTACACAATTAGGAGAACTAGATCTCTAAATTTCTGAACCCTTAAAATTTTATGAAATTTTATTTTACATGTAAGTCACATATGTTTTTATAATAACTAATTTAAAGAACAGCTGTGACTATGTTTCTGATTATGTTTGTGATTTCAGGCTGATCACAAACATGTTTTCATAACTGGTCAGAGTATTATTTTTTCTTACTCTAAGCTGTCACTTATCTTATGGTTTAGAAAAGTGAAATAGTTGGGAAAATCCTATGATTCAGTGACTTCAAGTGAGCATTAATTGTTCAAAACTGTGTCTGTGGAACATTCAATATCAGAGTCAATTTCCTGTTTAACTGATTACTTAGGATCTTTATATTGACTTGTAAAAAGAAAGATACCAAGACAAAATTTCAGCAAAGAGGGTTAATGTCTTGAAAACATATGAGCAAGCACATCTACAACCACAGACACAGGCAACATTTAGACAGCTGACTGCTATGAAAGGAAATTATCATTGAGGGTGAGGGAATAACAGTATCAGAACTGAAAAAAGGAGACCTGGAAGTGGCAGATTTTTATTTTTTTTAAGATTCTGAAAGAAGGAAGAGTATGAAGCAATTTAGGATACAGCTCAAAATAGAGACAAAATAGCTCTGAGCTCCAGAGAAATAGCATAGTGTGTGCATTTGTATGGGTGAGTTGGAAGGAGAGCAGAGGATCGAAGTGTGAGGGGGTGGGTGTCACTGGTTCAGAAAAGAAGTACCAGAACACTAATTCACATCCAAGGAAGTGAAATGAAAACAAGCAAACAATATTTCTAGCATAAAGGAAAGACAAATATTTAAGGCAATGGCTATCCCAATTATATTGATTTGATTTTTACAATTATATGAATGTATTATCACCTGTACCCCCAAATTATGTACATTTATTATGTATCAAGAAAAAAATAAAGTTTAAAAAGCAAGGAGGCAATCATCATCAACAACAACAAAACGAAGGTCTTAAAATTTGTATAAAATGTAAGTATAGGTCAGGTGCGGTGGCTCACACCTGTAATCCCAGCACTTTGGGAGGCTGAGGTGGGCGGATCACGAGGTCAAGGAATCAAGACCATCCTTGCCCAGATGATGAAACCCCATCTCTACTAAAAATACAAAAATTAGCTGGGCATGGTGGTGCACACCTGTAGTCCCAGCTAGTTGGGAGGCTGAGGCAGGAGAATTGCTTGAACCCAGGAGGCAGAGGTTGCAGTGAGCCAAGATCATGCCACTGCACTCCAGCCTGGTGACAGAGTGAGACTCGTCTCAAAACAAACAAACAAACAAACAAACAAACAACTTTAAAGATAGGAAATAAAAAGGGAAAATGAGTAATGACAATGTGGTTGCTTCAAAGGATATAGATGTGAAGTTGCAGTTGACCAGTCTCTGTTGAGGTGTACTCGGAAGGCACTGAGTAGTGAGAGACTGTGGGCTGGCCAGAAACCAAAGTATCTAATTGACTCTCAAAAATGCGGCCATTCCTGCTTACAGACAGTCTAAGATAAAATCCTTTGATAGAATATATTGTCAGTTATGCTTCCTTCCTCATGTAGACTTTAAGAGTGAGTATTACTGGTTTGGTATGCTAGAGTTTCTGTGATTTCATTGCAACTGTTCATTGTTCCCTGGAGATTTGAGCCTTGCGTCTGGAATTTTTCTGATTTCCAACAAAGGTTTATATTAAATTTCCCTGTTAAGGATGGGGATGAGTTATACCAGCAACTGTCAGTAGTCTCCACGTGACAGAGTAATTTCACTTACATAATAGGTCTAATATCTGTTTTCTGATATAGCATCTCCTACAGCTGTCAGAAAGTTTTAATTTAATGCTAACAAGCAAAATCTATATTTTCTTTTTCTCTAGGTAACTACTGGTAGGTTTCTTTTTCCTTTTTATAGACATTTAAAAGGTAGCAGATGACAGACAGAATGTTTTTCCCTGACTTAAATTGCCATCTTAAAAAATAGTCCCATTTCCAATGTCTCCTCTCTTCACATGTACGTCTAAGTTATTTATTTATTCCTTTATCCTTTCCACTTATATTAAGTTATTGCCCACAGTCCCAGATAGAGACCTGGGCACAGGGAACAGTGAGGTGGCCAAGCCTCCTCGGAGCTGATATTCTAGGACAGAAACTGAACAATTAAACAGATAAATAAACATGGTGATGTCAGATACTGATATGCTAGGAATGAAATACATGGAGGAGGAGTAATATGCAAGAGAGAAGTGGCTGTATTTGACAGAGAGGCAGTGAAGACCTCTCTCAGGGGTTGATTTTGAGCTGAAACCTGAAGGATAAGAAAGAGCTGACTAAAGGAATATACACATGAGAGTATTCTAGGCAATTTTGGCCCTCCCTGCATGGTGACGAAATGTTTCTTTAAAAAAATTTTATTTTTTTCTAGACCATGAAGCACAAGTTGATATAAATTAAATATGCATTTAGATGGTTCAAAATGTAGAATTATTTGTATATCTCTCCTGTAGTCCTCAATCCAGTAAAATAGTATGTTGCTATTATTTTTAATTCCTGTGAATAAAATTTATTTTACTGTACATTTATTTTGATAATTATTCAGTATATCTTGACATAATCAAATAATTTAAAAAGCATTGAGAGTTGTCCTGAAATAGAACGTTTTTGTTTTTTGGTCCTCTTTGCAAACTTTTAGCAAGGAGTGTAAAGTTACAGATAATTGTTTTTCTAGTAATCCATGGAACTGTAGACTTACTTCAGGAAATTGATAGAAGATAACACATATCTGACAATACTAAGGGTACTATATTGTTTCATAGCTACAAACTTACCATGCATTATTCTTAAGTATATCCTCATACCCATTAATAATAAGGCTGGATAAAGAAGAAGTCAAACTATTCTTTGAAAAGCAATCAGAGGATACTTGCAAGGTACATTGATTTCTGGAAAACATGGTCTGAAAATCACCATTCAGAGTTTTCTGCTATAGATCAACACAGATAATATGCTAAGACCCAAACTTATTTCTTCAGTCTTTAAACAGGCTGCAACACCTGCATTTCTTATCATAGACAAGTTATCAACTTCCGTTCAATTACCTAAAGTGTCTTCCATTTACTCTCCACCGTATAAGCAGCCACCAGCTACTGTTAATGCCCATCACTTTTTCGGTTGACTTCACTAGTATTTTAAGTGGTATTCTGCTTTTGTTTTGTTTTTGGCATCTTCATAATGTCTACATAGAAGCTTAGGGTAGGAATTCCTGGGGAAGAGTGGAACTAAGCAACGTCCTGAATCTCTGTACGAAGCACAATGGAGTATGCACAGTTTACTTAGACTTCTTGTTTGCTGGAGGGAGAGGCTAGTGATTACTGTTGGAGAGGGCCTGAATATGCAAACACTGCTTCACTGTCTCCTTTTTCCAACTTGTCTTCTCTAATGACGTTATTTTTCTGAAACACAAATCTGACCTCAATTCTCACTGCATAAAAACAGTTAACCGTGTATTTGCTTTGTTTCCTGAAGAATGGGGAAAGGGATACACTTGGTAGCTCTCTAACTTTGCAATAGTATTTGGTCCCTACAAGTCCTGGATAGTCCATGCCTTCTGTTATGTAATTTTATCCTGCATGATGTGCTTTTGACCGAGATACTTCTTACAGCCCTCAAATCCTGTGAACCACTACTCATCTTTTAAGATCCTTTTAATGTCAGCTTCATCTGTGAAGCCCCATCTCACTTTCACAGATAGTGTTAATCATTCCAAAATCTGCATTCCCACAGCACTGGCATCTATAATTGAATACCACTTCTGATCCTATTTCGATTACTTTATCTTTTTTGTGCCCCTTTGGTTCTATGCAATAGGATGTTATTATTTTTTGCATTTCCTACCCACTCCTAAATCCTTGTACTTCTTCTGGAAAAAAAAAAAAGTAAATAGTAAATTAAAACAGAAAGTTTAAACATCAACCTATTGACATGTTATAAATTGTACTAATATTTGTGAAGAGGTATCTAACACCAAATGAATACAATCATCCTTTGGTAACCATGGGAGATTGGTTCCAGGGCCTCCTGTGGCTACTGAAATCCATGGATGCTCAAGTCCCTGATATAAAATGGTGTAGTATTTGCATATAATCTATGCACACCCCCCATATACTTTAAATCATCTCTAAGGCCGGGTGCGGTGGCTCACACCTGTAATCCCAGTACTTTGGGAGGCTGAGGCCGGTGAATAACCTGAGGTTGGAAGTTCAAGAACAGCCTGACCAACATCGAGAAACTCGTCTCTACTAAAAATAAAAAAAATAGCCAGACTTGGTGGCACATATCTGTACTCCCAGGTACTCAGGAGGCTGAGGCAGGAGAATCGCTTGAACCAGAGAGGTGGAGGTTGCAGTGAGCCAAGATCACACCACTGTATTCCAGCATGGGCAACAAGCGTGAAACTCCATCTCAAAAATTCAAATAAATAAATAAATAAATAACTCATCTCTAGATTACTCATGATACCTAAAACAATGTAAGTGCTATATAAATAGTAGTTACACTGTATAGTTTAGGAACCAATAACAAGAAAAAAGAAGTCTGTACATGTTCAGTACAGATGCAATTAAAAATATTTTCTATCACTGTCGTTTAAATCCCTGGATGTGGATCCCACTGATACAGAGGTCCAACTGTACTTATTCACAGTGGGCACAAAATCAGGCAAAGTTTAGCTGGCTACCCATATATGAACCCTCTCATGTGTGCAGGCTGACCTCTCTAGCAGGCGCCATGCCATCCCAACAGATGGGCCCTCAAAGTCATGGCTAATGGACCATGCTGTCTATCAATCCGTTTTTATAAACTCTTTCCATTTGCGATCTCTTTGCAAGTTCTGCTCACTTTCAACTTTGGTGTCTGCGTTTACATAGTTAAATCTGGAGCTGTGATATGACAGCACTAAGGGTGTCTTTGAAAATAACTTTGGAAATATTATAAAATATATTTTGGAGTCTACTAACTAATATATTTGGGAGCAAATTAAGAATTAAGGATGCATAATACACTCTATAAATGCTATGTTCACATAGATATCATACATTATCTAATTTTGAGGCAATATTTGTGGCCTGTTCCCCTTTTATTTAACTAAAATATGAACTTCAACTTACTAAATAAGGTAAAATGAAATAATAGAGTAGTTATGAGTCCAGGATTCTAAAAATTTGGGTCATGGTCCTGTTTCTGGCTGAGAGAAAATAATTTATTTCTTTGTTTTATTATTTTTATAATAAGGGATTTTAATGAGAAAATATTAAAAATTGATCCCTAGTTAAAAAATATAGTCCACAAAAGTGTGTGTGTGGATGTGTATCTTACACATTAAAGTACAATGTATATTACCTAAATCTGTCTTACTTACTGCTTCCTGATTTAACATTTTATTATCACTAGACTCTGAGTCCCTTGGCACAGACAGTATATATCACACAACTCATTTTTGCAAAGTCACTCCTTCGCTCATGTCCAGCCAATAGTGTGAAGGCTTTTTAAAGAAATCACTAAGATGGTACCTTAAAACCCGCTTTGCAAGAAAAATGTGTTTCATTAACATCAGAACCAATAAAAGCATCAAAAATACATTTTTACGCAATGCATTTGAACTACACCAAACCCCTCCATTGTCACAGATATGTTTCTGCTCTATCACTTTAGAAAACAAACTTCATTTCAGAACTGAGCCATTTTTGCAGACCGACTATTTTGGTTCACTTCAGAGACCTGCCCTCAATAAGTCTCTGTTCAAATTTTGTTGCTGCCTGAATTAACTCAGAATAATAAAAAGTCTGATGTATAATCACTCAGTTTGGTTATCAAGTGAAGCAAAGCAATCACCACTCTGTATCAGGAAGCTCTCCATAAATGCTAGCTAAGGGAACAAACATTTTCAGAGGAAGCAGTTGAATAGATCCCCAAATAACAAAACATCTTGTGTCATTTCCAGCTATTAAGGATTCTACAAGTAATCAGAACAACAGAAAAAGTCACCTACTTCCATTTTCTAAAAATTTTCAAAAGCACTATATTAAAGAATTGTAATAAAATGATTGATCACATGCTCAATATGTACCTAAAGAACTAAAACCGTGCATCCACTAAAAATTCTTGTGAAAGCCCTCACTGCACACATTTCCCTACCAGCAAAAGGTAAAGACCCAAGGAACATGCTTGCACAGCCAAAAATCAGAATAAAAGTACACAAGGGAAATAAGTGCCATCAGCTAGAAACAACAGAGTGAGACCCAAAGTCTCATAAGTTATAACTGACTGGCAAAATATAAAACAAATGCATTCATTATGTTTAAAGAAGAACAAAAGGAATACAATATAGATGAGGGATGAGATATAAAAATAAATGGATATGCATAAAAATTAAAGATAATATTTTATGAGAGAAAAAGATAATTAAAAATTTTGCAGTGGAACAGAAAGCAAATAAGGCACAGATAAAGTAACGCATGGGAAGAATGAGCTAAATTAAGTATACGTAACACAAGGAAACAAGGAAATGGACAAAGTGACACAAGCTAAGAGATGTGGAAGATTGATTAAAAAGGTTTGGCACACATCTATTCGAAATTGAAGACAGAGACAAGAAGTATAGTGGGAAAGGTCAAATCTGGTCCAAGAAGCCTTCTTTTTGTAATATCTAAGATCATGCCAGGATTTCCTTAGGCAAGTAGCTACAAAATTTATGGCACCATTTAAACCTTAGAAGATTTCCTTTAATAAAAGCAGCACATCTGTACAATAGTTATGTTGATATTCTTCTAAAACCTGAAATAACTGTAGAGCTTAGAAAAACATGAAATCCTTCTCTATTTAGCAGAAAAGTATTGCATTGTATATAAAATAGCACCTACTTGCTAAAAATTATCATTATAGTAAGAATGTGGTGGTTACAGGTTTGCCATTATAAAGTCTGACTTATAAACCATATTAGGCCAGAACACAGCCTCAAACTGTAAGAAAATAAGAATATTTAATGTGATTTTATTGGATTTATTCCAGTGGGTCAGAAAGTAGCCTAATAAAAAGGTATTCCATACTTCTCTAGATTTCAGCATGAAACCATTAATCATAGCAAGTAGAGAGAAGACTGCTAATTGTGGCTACTAATTCCATTCCCAAACTCAATGTTTTCTTTCCTGGGTTGGTAGCTCTAGAAGATTCCAGAGACTCATGCTGTCTTAGAGTGAAGAATGCTCAGAAGACAGGGAAGGAACTATTAAGCCCAACTCCCAAAGGCAAACGTATTCCCAAAATGTACCACACAACTGTGCGGGATTATACCATTCTCAAATATGGATTTCACCGTATTTTTTAAACGCTCCTTGAAATTGAAAGACTGCTCACAGATTCATGCCTGTAGTCACCCAGCATTTTCTCACTCAGTGCTCTATTGTGTAGCACAGTAACTGGCCCAGTGTAGACAGAGTAATATAAGGAGTAAACATGAAGCTCTGGAGGGAGACAGAGCTCGGTTGGAGACCACACTGTAACTCAGCAAGTTACTAAACATCAAGGCTCAGGAGCCGGGTCTGTGAAATTAAAAATCAGTTAGTTCCAACCTCACACAGTGCTCAGAGAAGATTCCACATAGGCTGCCATTGAGACATGGTATTATCATTTCAAAAATAATCACCTCTTCATGACTGCATATTTACTAAATGGCTGCATTAACTCCACAAGTGCCGACTTTACTTTTGCAATTGAAGTCAGAGTACATTTATTTAACCTTATATGGAGAATCAGTCATCCCTGGAAATAAAAAATATAATCTCAGAAATAACTTTTTTTTAATATACTTATAAGACCAAACAAATCTCATAGAGATAGTGGAGCCTTCCCATAGAACTGTACATAGTTCTAGGTAGCATTTCACTTTTGGTTGGATTTTTGTCTGTTTCCTTCGCTACTGTGGCCTATCAAAGAGCAGGTCCTTAGATGTATGTTTTTCTGCTCACACAGCCTTCCCTCTGTCAGGAGCACTATTCTCTATTTCCACTTGGAAGTATCTGCTTGCTCCTCAATCTCAATGCCAGTTGCAGATCTTTCCTGACTGTGTCACAGCTTCCTGGGTGAACTAAGTATCCTTCATCTATACATGAAAGGCATAATATCCATGCTGCTGTCCCCACTACTGAGCACATTGCCTTGTAATGGCCTGTTAGCATGTGATTCAACTAATAATTTCAGAGGTGAAATTGGGTTTTATTCACTCTATATAGCCAGCACTGATTATGTTGACTATCACATAATACTAAATATTGCACAGAGAGGTAAGTGACACCTGATAGATATCCAATTCATATTGGCTAGTTAGATAAATGGAGAGACGAAATGATGGACAAAAGGATGATGAATGGATGAAAAGATGGAGAGAGGGCAAACATACATGTTTGGTTCTCGTCCAACGAGAATTTTTTTTTTAAATCATGTTACCATTACACTAGAGCCTGATGTAAAGGTCACTTGCAACATGACTTCAGACAAGTTTTACTAATTCTCTTAGAGTAATAAAAATAGCAGTTGTTTTTCTTGAAGTTGAAATGATTAATGACATAGCGGACACTTCTCTTGCTAAAGTTACTCCCTGGTAGTACATTAAAGCATTTAGGGACATGCACTGGCTTTTCAAATCCTCATTTAGTTCTGCAGCTGGCTCAAGCCAGGTTCTGGCACAATCACTTTCATCTGAGAAGTAAAGCCATCTTTTAAATTAGAGGGTGCAGTGAACTGAGCACCATACCCAGAGGACACAAATGGAAATCATTTAGAGTTGCCTGATCTTTCCCTTCACTCAAAACTAACACAAAAACAAGCTAGTTCAGCAAATTGAGGCTATAAATAATATACAACACTTCATCATTTCAGTTACCTCTTTGTACAGCATCCAAGATGCCTACAGGCCTAGATAGAGCAGCCTTATTAGAACACCAAGGGGAAGAGGTATCCCTAGCTGGCTAATCACAATACTGTCAAATTGCTACATCAAGCGACTATAATTCACTGAATAGGGCAATTATTAAAATTCCAAGTTCTCTCTATGCTGTGACCAGAATGACAATGGCAATACAGTCAGCCTTCCTTGCAAACAATGAAACACATTAGGAAAGGTGTAGGTCTCACAATCTCCCGTATCTATTCCATGAAACCTACCCTCCACTAAACAAACAGCATGATCAGTGTTGTACCATCTGTTACGTGACAGCATTTGTGCAGAAGAAAATGTCCCATTTCTGCTGAATGTCCTAATGAAAGTTAAGGTCTTAATATTCTATAGCTCACAGCACAGAACTCTGCACTACAACCACCTTTCGCAATTAAGAAAAGCCACAGCAAATTGGCTAATTAGCATAAGAATGTATAAACACTGTTGTCTCTTAAGTGCCATTATTAAGCATTCTAAATAAAGTCATTTCAATTGTAAAACTTACAAATTATTTTCTTTTTTCTTATAATAAATCTTGGTACCCTTGTGACAAATGCTATAATCCTCACTAGGCAGAAAAGCCCTAAGCTAACATAAAATGAACTTTTTATGAAACCTATGAATCTAGAAGAGAAGCAATTGAATTAGTCTTGGCACCAGCCTAAAACACACTTAGATTGGAAAATTACCAAATTTAACCCAATGAAACTCAGTTATGGTTTAATGAAAAGCAGTTAAAACAAGTTTTGAATTAATCTTTCTTCCTAATCATGAAAAAATACAATTATGGCATACATAAAACTTCATAACAATGTTTAGAAAATTATTTTGTTCCAAAAACAAATTAGTTAGAACATTACTATCTGAAATAATAATTTGAAAAGAGTTAACAATGATAACCTTCCTTTCTGCATAAGAAGGTAGATTGCAAAAGAAATACAGTGCTGTGTTCATTCTGCACTGTTTCAGCTACAGAAAATGGTACTGGTGTGAATTCTTTTTTACTGAAAGCTATTTAAACTAATAAAATTGAATGTCATAAAAGTGGTAGTTGAATTTTCTTTTTTCTAAATTCTTTGAGATAGCTAGCTAGTTAAATAAAACATAAAATGGATATAAAATCATTAATGTTTAGATTCAGAAAGCATCTTTTAATCTATCGGTTGCATAAATTTTCAAACCCGACATGAGCTGGAATTTAAATATCTCCTAAAGAAGGGAAATTTCTCAAGGTTAGTCTCTAAACAAAGGTACACAGGAACTCTAGACTTCACCTCTCTCACAGATAGATGAAGTGTAACCTACCAAGGAAAAAGTAAATTATTCTCTGAGGCAATGATTTCCAACCTGTGGGATATAAATCGCTAAGGACCCTATGGTTATTGCAATGGGCTTAAAAATTCTTTCGAATTTCACCTAAATAAACTGTATTTTAATTGGTTTACCAGTGGTTTACATGTTTGCATACTAATGTCTTTTAACTATTATGAATAAAACAGATTAAGTTGCAAAGCCAAAGACAATTTATAAGCTGGAAGTTTCAATCCTGCAAAGGTAATAATTTTACTCCAACGAATCCATAAACATGATCTATTGCCAACCTAAAGAGGGTTTGTTTTAGGGGTAGTGAAAAACAAAAATTATCTAAAAGATTCTAAAGTTGGTTGAGAAGAATAATGTCTGAGAATAATCAAGATCGATTTTTTTTTAAATGAAGGCTAATGTAGAAGAATATGCCTTGAATGTACTAAAACATATTAAAAAGTTACAGTAACTAAAGTATGATGAAGGTCTAAAGCTCAGGTAGCCACACTCTGTTTTTCTGGTTTTGGACTTTAAACCTTGCTTCAGAAGAACTTCCCTATCTCAATATATATGTAGACTTTTTACTTAACACTGTTTGTTATTTCATTTCTATATTTTTATTTAAATGTTTAATATTTGCTCCATGTAAAATGTATTATTGCATATAAGGTGAAAAGTGATTATTATTATTTTTTAAACATAAATATCCAGTAATCTCATTAATATAAAATTATTTGTTTACTTACTGATTTAAAACATTATCATCTTGTATAAACCCTCATAAATATATAACCAATAGAATTAAATATTTCTTATTAAGAAATTGGCTAATGATAATAGTAAATGTTAAACAAAACTCATGTTATTATAGCAATTTTTTTATGACTAAAATAATCATTTAGATAAATATCTACCAATGTCCAATATCTCCTTAGTTTATCAAGTAAAAACAAATAACAATTTTCAGGAATATATATATATATATACACATAAATTATTATAGAATATTTTTGTGTTTCTGCTTAAATTGACACCAAAATTGATTTTTGCACGATCTTTTATTTCCTTCTATACTTCCCCTAATTTTTACTTTTTTGTTAATAAATGCCTTTCTTTCCTGAGTTCTCACATGATTTTTTCCTTATGGATATGTCCCCTTCCAAACTAACGTATTAAGCACACATTCAAATGAAAGTAGGGTCCTAAGCACTTGGCTGTATAGTGATGGGAGATGCCTCAGACATCTACACATCTGTGTGTAGACAAATAGATAAACTGAGCTCTCTGGAATTAGAAAAGTCTTATTCTCTCTGTCTCTTTTTCTTTCTCTCTTCCATTTATGCATCAATCTATCTGAAAAGAAATTTTTAGAAATCTCTGAAGAATAGAATTGGAATTTAACATTTTTAATTTTTATGTTGAGAAAACACTAATAAAAGTAACAATGTCAATTGGCATCTGAACTGATAAACAAGATTACTAGAAGAGTTGGCTTTGCCTCATGAAGTTTCTCAACTTTCAACACCAAATCATAGTTAAATAGTGATCACCTGCTTTCTTTCTAGCCATCATTGATTAGTCTGTATCAGTAGATCGTTAAAAACTTTGCAGAATAAGATTTTACTTAGTATGATAGAACAACCATTTGAAAAGAAATAGCAACAACACTTTAATTTCCCTAAGTTGATTTTTTTCTGTATCTGTTTTTAAAAAGTGGTCTCCACTACTTGTTTCCTCCCCTTAGGAGACTAGATTTTGTGGCCTATCACTTCAGTCACTCCTTTAATTGTCTGTTAATTATTTGTCCTTCTATTGTACTCATTGGCAAAAATCGCAATCCTGGAAAATTTAAATGGTCTGATTTCTCAACTGCTATGTGAGGGATGCTGAATAAGACTAGAAAAAAAAAAATGCACAACCTTGAAAATTGAAGGCATTCCAAATTTATAGCTTCTAGTTCAAACTGGACCTTATGTGCATCTTAACATGGTTCTGGGTCACTAGCATCCTACCAAGTCTCTTGGATCATCAGTTATCCCTTGTTCATATTTCACAGTGGCTATGTCGAACCATCTCCACTTCCATCATCTCCTGCTCTACCACCTCCTGCTGCCTCACAGCCAATAGGCAGTCTCCTGCCCATCGAAAAAACCGGAACCACAGAGAAAGACTCCACCTATTCCCTCTCCCCCGACCCACCCATTTGCCTGCATGCATATTCATCATGCTTCCATCCCTTTTGCCAATATTGTTTTCCCATTTAAAGTTAATTTCTCTGTGTCAAAGCTTCTATTTCCCTCTCTATTCTGCTTCTTTCCTTAGTAAGCATCTTATGACAATCAATACTCCTTCTTTCTCCTGTCTCTAGTTTATTTTTTTCCTTTTAACATTTAAACATGCTTAAGTCTGCTTCTTTTCTTTACTCCCTTCATCAACCAGTAGTTCTTGCTCTTTCGCATCTTCTTAGTCAAAGTTCATAAAAAGGTTTTCTACACTCAACATTTTCACTTTTTTTTTTTTTAAGTCTCCCATTGACCCCTCAAACTTTGTAATCTAGCCAACATTTCACTGGAGCTGCCATAGCAACACCAATGATCTTGATGCTACATCTAATGGACAAGGTTCAGTATTTATCTTAGGTAAAACCTGGCCCCCTTTGGGACTATGACACCGAGGGACTGTGTCAGAGCGACTTCCTGGGCAGGCTAGGGCCCTCTGTTTCCACTTTCCAGCCTCTGGCAGGCTAGGTTGGGCCTTTGTTTCCATTTTCCCTGCCTCTGACAGGCTAGGTAGGGGCTTTGTCTCTAATTTCCCCCGCTCTGGCTCTTGGAGATGGGGGCTCTGTGAATCAGGCTGTAAACAGTAGCCAAGCTGGTAAAGGATTCAAAGATCAATTAATCCAGAGGAAATTTGAAATAACCCCTTTAATTGGACGAAAATATGAATAGGGAGAGGATAAGTCAGGGGTTAAAAACTCTAGCTCACCCCAGTCGGGACAGCAACCTCTCTCCAGATCCCATTCCATGGGCGTGGAAGTTGCCGTTTTGCTCTGCCTAATAAATCTCACTATCGCACCCTCTGTGGGTCCACAACTTCTAACTGAGCTGTAACACGCACTGAGCCGTGGAGGTCCCTTTCCCTATTCTCGGAGGTAAGAAGGTCAAGAGACTAAGTTCCAGCTACAGTTCCTCCACTACTGTGGTGCCCTAGCGGTTAGGACTCCTAGTTTTCACCCAGCTGACGCTGGTTCCACTCCCATTTCAAGAAGCAGGGAATCTGGCTGCAGCTACTCTGGTTACAAGACTATATGCGTCAGATTTTTAAAATTTGTATTTTTTTTTTTATTTATTTATTTCGAGATGGAGTCCTGCTCTGTTGCCCAGGCTGGAGTGCCGTGGCGCAATCTCGGCTCATTGCATCTTCTGCCTCCCAGGTTCAAGCTATTCTCCTGCCTCAGCCTCCCAAGTAGCTGGGATTACAGGCACCCACCACCACACCTGGCTAATTTTTTTTTTTTTTTTTTAAAGCAGAGATGGGGTTTCAACATGCTGGCCAGGCTGGTCTGAAAATCCTGACCTCAGGTGATTCACCTGCCTACTCCTCCTCTCACCTTTTTCCACCAGATCCTCTCCTTCTGTTTATTTCTTAAAATATCATTTTTTCCTCAAGATTGATCTCATCCACTACAACTCTTCAATTACCATCTGTCTCCTAATAACTCTCAAATCTGTATTTCCACCCCACACTTTTCTAATTTGTTCTTTCCTTATATATTTAATTCTATTGAATATCTCGTCTTCTATAGCATAGAAGCACCTTGCCCACAATATTTCCAAAGCTGAATGTCCATCTTTCACCACAAATCTGTTCTGTCTCCTAAGTCCTCTGTTTCAGAAACGGCCCAGGCTTCCATTCAGTTGTCTAAGCAAGAGATATGGGTACCTATTTGATTTCTTCCTTCCTAAAATCCTATTGAGGGACTGTGTTAAAGAAACTTACCTTCCCAGGTCCACTAGGAGAGGGGCTTCAAATGCAGGAATTTCCTGGCTCCCCGCCTTAGGCAGGTGGGGCTCTTGGAGCACCTCCTCCACTTGGGCCAGGTAAAATGCTTTGCTAGATCTTCACGCGGGGCGTGGGCGGGAAAGCCAGGTGGGCCTCATTTGTCCCAAATTCCTGCCGAAAGCTCTGGGAGGAGGGGGCTCTGTACCTCAGGGTTGTAGAACAAGTAGCCAATCCTGTATCAGAGTCAAAGATCAATCACTCCAGAGGACGTTAGAAAGAACTCCTCTCATTGGATGAGAACGTGAATTGGGCAGGAATAACTCAAGGGTTAAAACTTCAGCTGCTCCTACTTGAACAGATTTCCCACTCTGAGTTCTCCTCCCAAAACAGTGTGGAAGCTGTATTCTTCCTCCTTTCTCCTCCCTTCGCTTTCCTCTCCTCTTCTCTCTTCTCTTCTCTCCTCTTTTCTCCTCTCCGTTCCTTCTCTCCGCTCCGCTCCCCTCTTCTCCCTTCCCCTCCCCTCTTCTCCCTTCCCCTCCCCTCCCTCCCCTCTCTCTCTCTTCTGTCTAATAAATCACTTTTAGGGTCCACAATTTTATTTGGAAGGTAATCTCATTGCACCTCTGGTGCCCCTTTCCCCATTCTTTGGGGTTAGAGAGGCCAAGAACCTGCAAGCTGGGTACCCCCCACAACACTATCAACCCTACTTTCTTGATATTTCTTAGTGTCATTTATTTATCTCCATCAGCATAACTTCAGATTAGCCCATCAATGACACATTCCTGCCGAAGAATGAATACTTTTCTAACATGCCCCTGTCGATCGTCTTCTCCTTCTTTAATATCTCCATTGCAATAAGACTTATACTTCGAAAATTCAAATCTGATTATGTCACTCATTCTATTAAACTCCTCAATGATTGGAGTATTTCCCAGGTTCTTATCATGGCTTTTAAAGGTCTCCAAGATCTTAGCTGTCTAGTCTTCCTCATCATACCTCACTTCATATTGTATGCTCCAGGCATACCAAATTACCGGCTATTCTCTAAATTACAGGCTTAATTTTGCTTTACAGATTTTATGCTACTGTTTTTTATGACTAAAAATATGCTTCCACTACCTAAGCTTTTAGGTTTCAGGTTTAATGTCAACGCCCCCATAAGGAATTTCTGACTCATTTGTCACCCTTTGTTTACAGAATTAGGTGCCTGTCTTAGATTCCATTATTATAGCACTTAATGCAATTAATTTTAATTGCCTGTTAATTTTTCTGTCACCCAAATAAGAGTGTATGTTCCATAAGACAGATATAAAGTCTCTTCATAATTGTGTTTTTAGAGCTTACTGTATGTAGTGCCTGGCTCGTGTAGATGCATGTAGATGTGCTATCAAAAACTGTCGGATGATTGATGTTAGTCAGCTGCCCAGAAAGTTGAGAGATAATGGAAAAAAACTTGAGATACCAGAGTAGCTTAGTTGGCAGGTCACAGGACCTGCATAATAAAATTAAAAATAAATCAAAAGGTGTTATTATCAGAGATATATTGCCCATTTTATGCTGCAATCATCTAGCTGACTAGAGATTTTTAACAGTGCCATAACTCATCATGTTGATCCAAAAGCCACTATTCCATGTCAAATGGATAACATCACTGGCTCCTTCACCACCCACTTCCAATAGTTTTCAAAGCAGGAAAGAAGTACCATGTGCCTATATTATATTTTCAATTTGTATTAAACTACCTAATTGAACAGATAGCTTGGATGTATTCTCCTTTATTAGGTATTAAAAAGAGATTCAACAGTGCAAATGGTAATTCTCATTTAGAGTTGTTGCTATGGCACCAATTTTGATTGGTAGAGAGGTGCCACAGAATCGCCTGCAAACATTGCCTTCATAAGGACACTTAGATCCCATGGTTATCACTGAGCACCTCTGCCATAGAAAGCTGACGTTAAGGGAAGTGTATCAGACAGCCAATATAGATACCTAACTGTGCAGGGTGAACGACAACCACTAATTTAAAGTTACATTTATTAATGATCATGTGGCATGTGATTAATTCTGGTTCTAGAAATCAAGAATAAATTAGCTGTAGTGCTTCTAAAAAGTCAAAATAATAGCTTCTAATTATTATAATATTCATATTTTCAAAGAAAATTATCATAGATGATACATTCATAGAATTATCAGATTATAGACCTAGAATGCATGTTAAAGTTAACTACAATAACATCTAAAGCTAATGAAGTTCTTACTATGGGCCAATCACTATTCTGAGTGGGTTTTGGGTTTTGTATATTAATTCATTTTCAAAGTCGTTCTAATTAGCCCATTTTACCTACAGAAACATTAGCACACAGAAAACTTACCTAAGAATACACACCTAGTAAGTGGCAGATCCACTATTTGAATCAGAAAATCTGGCACTATTGTGTGTTTTAATCAGTATTTTATTTTACTAATTTTCTCCTCCATTTTATAACTGAATTCAAGGATATTTAAACAAATTGACCCAAAATTTTAATGTCTCTGTGCATATAAATTTTATATACATATATCATTGTGTTTATTTTGTTGATAAATATTGCTAACTCTAAAAAGAGTTATTCGTTTCTTTGGGGGCTCTTTAGAGGATAACTAAACATCTTAATAAACTTAATAGAACTCATGTAATAGTAAATTGTAATGTGGAAAATAACAATGATATTTTGAGCTCTCTTCTCAATTATGGATAGCAATGGGAAAACTTTTGGTAATTCAGTTTCTTGTTTTTTTTTTTTTTTTTTTTTTGCAATGAGATTTTTCAAATTTATTAGCCTAGAGTTATGCATATTCTTTATGGTAAAAAAGAAAATCATTCTTATTTCTAATATTTTTAATTTGCTTTAGTATCTTCCTCTGTTAGGTGTTCTATAATTATTTTTTATTTTTTTTATTGCATTTTAGGTTTTGGGGTACACGTGAAGAACATGCAAGATTGTTATATACACCATGGAATATTACGCAGCCATCAAAAACGATGAGTTCGCGTCCTTTGTAGGTAATTCAGTTTCTTTATTCCATTAACCAAGTCCAATATAAAGAGAAGCATTTCACAGAAAATGCTTTCACAACTTAATTCCATAAAATCTACCTCTAGTGCTCTAATACTTACTAGCTAGGACTCTCTCCTGGATTGAGTGAAATAGGCTACACAGAGAAGTCACTTGAAAAAGTGGAAAGGCCACTGGTCTGACTATTAAGAGGCCAAGCCAGTAGGATCAGCTTACTTATTAATGAACTTAAACATGGCTTAAGGTTTTTTATTTTGCTAAGTCTTGGTTTCCTTGCTGGTGAAACTGTAACCATCTGACCAGGTTCTTGCCCACTGCCCAGATAGAGTTGAACACTGAAACAGCAGGTATTGCACTAAAGAGTTTAATTATTGCAAGTAAACCGAGCAAGGAGTGTGGTGGGTATTTCTCAAAGCCCCCTTCCTGAGACTTCAGAGGCTATGGTGTCTGAAGATGATTTGGTGGGCAGAAAGATGGGTGGTGTTGACTGGTTTGGGATGAAATCACAGAGATGTCGAAGCTGTCTTCATGCATTGAATCAGTTCCTGGGAAGTGGGGAAGTTACGACCAGTCAAGTCAGTTCCCTAGTTAAGGTCATGGGCTACCTGTTTGTTGATATCGGTTGGTCCATTTGTAGGCAAAGTCTGAAAAATATCTCAAGGACCAGTCTTAGGTTTTACAATAGTGTTTGTGGCTCTCGATTGCTATTGAAAAAAAAAGCTGAAAACAATGGCAGTTATAATTTAACTATACCTTTAGCTTAGCAGGAAAGATTGCAGGAGCTGAGATCCCCAGTGATCAAAACTGCCCACTGCCCCGCCCTCTTGGCCAGTCCATTTTCTGGAAGGCATCGAGAGGGACTGCATAATTTAATGATCATTGTTCTTTAAGAGAAAAACAACTTCATTAATCCTGCGGGCAGCCTGCAGGAAGATAATCAATTATTAGTGACTACCATTTGTTGAAATGACTATGTACAAACAATCATGCATGGAGCAAGAAAAAGTCAGAGAGAAATGAAAATATTTTACCCAAATTCACCATAATGTTAATGTTGTGGCCTTTTTAACTTTGATGAAGGTGGTTTCAAAACCTGTGAGGCACCTGGAGTAGCACTGGAGGGTTTAATAAACATCTGATCCTCCTCCTCCTTAATGAGAGTTTAAGAGAAGAAGAGCAACCAACTTGCTAATTTGCTCATATTACCACATGACATAGACCAGTGAAATTTCATATCAGGTCACAAGACATAATTCCAGCTTTCAAAACAGAAACTAAAAAAAAAAAAATTGACTTTAACTCTCTTCAAAGTCTTCAACTAGCACATAGAGGAATATGGCTCTTTTTGTAACGAGAAAGAGAAAGAGAAAGAACCAGGATTTGAGAGAGACAGTCCTGAGAAATAAAAGTAAAATCTTAAGAGCCCTAACTGATTGAATGGACCATCTCTTGCCCAAGAGGACCCCAGAATAACCTTTAAAACTGAGTTCTCAGCCATGACACAATAAGAAGGAGGACATGCCTCATTATACCCGCTCCCTTGCTAACCACAATTAAGCTTTCTTCTTCCCTAAGAGCTGAACAGAAACCAGGCAGTTTAAAAAATTCCACAGATGATATCAATCAATGGCCTAATACTGCCCCTCCTTTTTCAGTTTTGGCACAACAACCAAACAGCCTTCCGTCCTGATGAGACACCACCAACCATGGAGTGATTTTGAACAGTCTATGAAGGACGATCAGTGAAAGTTTTTATGTCCTCTGCTTCACCTTTGGATGTTAGAGGGCTGAGAACTCCATCCTCCAATAATGCAAATACTACCATTTTTGCTCATGGGCTCGCGAAGCAGCATGAAGTTCAACTGTACATATGAATGTTTCTCCTTTCATAAATCTTCATGACTCCTCCTGTAGCTTATTAAATATGTACAATGGGGTGCCTTGCCCAGCAAAAATTCCTGTTCCCTTGCCCCTCCCTCCAAGTATCTGTTTCAAGCTCCTGGGGAGAAGCTATGCTTCCCAGCCTGTCAGAAAGGCCACTCTGCAGGCTGCAACCCTTTATGAGAAATAAGCTCTCCTTTTTAAATTTATGAATCTCCTAATTCTTCAGTTGACAGTGTAAAGCCCATTTTGTAGAATTCGCTCAATATCTAGGAAAATTCCTTCCCGAAAAACTCTTTATAGAACCAGACTGTCTCTGGCTGAAGCTCTTTCAGACCCAGGCACTTGAATTCCTGACTCCGTCCTTATCCTTGTGTTATGCTCAGCCTAATTTCATCCTAGCAGTTATTTCATTTACCATTATACTTACCACTTTCCCAACCTATGTTCTGCTTACCTTTATCCCCTAGGCCTAGCCTGATCCATATGCAGCTTTTCTTGACAAACTTTAAATCTTCCTGTTCATTTTCACTCATAGATTACCTGTTATATAGAATCACTGCACCTTTCCCAGAGCACCCGGCCAGATTGTATTCTATATCATTCTCATATTTATTTATGTCAGGGGGAAAAGTAAGCATGGATTAAACATGAAGATATTGTTAATGTGAAGATAGGCTATAATTTATCAGTTCTTTAGGAGCTAAATGTGAAATTTAAATATGCATTAGTATATTTGTGTTCTTATTTTTTCATTTTGAGAGTAATGTGACTCAGCTAGCAATCGTGGTTGCGTGATTGATTGTAACTTGTCTGTGGCTCTCTGGGACCTTCCTGAAAATGAAATCGACCATCTTTGAGTGATAATGTCAGTGGGATAGAATGTGTCACTGGATAATGGTCTCCTGCTGCTGCATAAATGCCAAGGCAAGCCAAAGGTATTTATGGGGAAAAAGTTCATACTAAGTTAAGACTTTATTTTCAATGCAAAAGAAACTAAATCTGTGGTCAGCTATCATTACTATAACTTATGCTAAATGTAGATTTGGTGAATGCATATAATGGATGTTCAAGGAAGACTATGATAGCCAAGTCATCAATTTTTATTTAAATTCAACATTCTGATTGGTTTAGAAACTTGAGTTCTAGTGCAGTTAAGCAAATTTTAAATAAGATTAATTTCTCAGAAATGAAACACTTCCCTACCTATGATTTTTAACACTTATCCAGATTAACTTAGATTATATTAGCATATTTGAAATCTGTGTGTTTTCACAGACTAGAAAAAGTTGGATAAATAATATTCAGACATCTAGGAACTACACTGGTCAGCTTATTATGTAGTAAAAGGTAAAAGATTTTAATATGTAAAACACTGCAACCTCTCAAACAAAAATTTATATTACTTGAACTGCATCTTGTGAGAAAACATACATATATAGGAAATATTTAATAAAAACTTGATAATTATAATTCATAGAGACGTTCTAAATATGAAGTTTACTTAGAAGACATATGTGATATATTTGGGATAGTAAAATGGCGTTACCCAATTTTCTTTCCCTGAATCTGGCAAAAATTGTCCTACTGTTAGTTTTCTACTACACAACCTTCTATGATTAGATTTGCTCTGTAGGGAAAGTGGTAAAATGAAATATAGATCCATAACATATAATATATTGGCCAATGAGAAGTAATGTGTAAGTCTAGGAAACACATTTACTTGAACACTCTAGAAGAAATTGCCCTGACATGTGTGTGGATATAGTAGCCCATTCTGAGTCTTTTGCTGGTGGCAGTCGCTAAAGAAGAAATTGATATAATTTGTAACAAAAATATATGAATATATTTAAAAAACTGTTCTGTGAACTGTCTGAAATGTGTTAGAAGTTAAAAGCAGTCTCATTCATACACATATACCTACACCTGAAGAGATGTCTGATTTTAAAACCCCAATATTTCCATTTTAGAAATGCCAGATAGCTCAAAGTATCAATGTTAATTCTGTGATTTGAAGGTGATAAGCACTGTGAGAGGAAATTAAAATTTTATTCATTGTTTTGACTTGGATTTTTTTGTGTGTGAAGGTTATTCTGTATATGGGTGTGTTGATACTTGAAAAATTACAAAATTATCATGAAAATAATTTTGTAAATTTTTCTCAACATGTCTGATGCTAAAGATCTAGTTGGCATTTCTGATACAGACATCTACAATTAATGAGGGCAATGAAAAGAGAGGAAGTTCCAAATAATCAAACATCATACTTTAAAAAAATCTCAAAGATGGAATGAATTGGAATGAATAAAACCATATTTATTTAAAACAACATACAATTGTTGAGAGCTCATTTACTGTTCTATTTATCATTACAGTAAACAAAAAATTGGTACACTTATCTAAAAATACAAAAAAATTCTTGCATTTTTTAGGCAAAAAAAGGCCAAAAAGTTGTGAAAACAGTTCATTGCCTATCATTGTGCCCTAGCTGAGTTTCCCTTTTATGTTATAGGACCTGAGTTGGGTAGAATCCCAAGCTCATGTGACCATTACATTGCTCTTGTCTTGCTCCTTCAACACCCATGCATCCCTAACTCTGAATCTTTTTTTTTTTTTTAATTTTACTTCAAGTTCTGGGATACATGTGCTGAACAAGCAGGTTTGTTGCATAGGTATGCATGTCCCATGGTAGTTTGCTGCACCTATCAACGCTTCATATAGGTTTTAAGTCCCGCATGCATTAGGTATTTGTCCTAATGTTCTCCCTCCCCTTGAACCCCACTTCTCAACAGGCCCCATTGAGTGATGTTCCCCTCCCCGTGTTCATGTATTCTCATTTTTCAGCTCCCACTTGTAAGTGAGAACATGCAATGTTTGGTTTTCTGTTCCTGTGTTAGTTTGCTGAGGATGATGGTTTCAAGCTTCATCCACAAAACATAAAATCCCTAGAAGAAAACCTAGACAATACCATTCAGGACCTAGGCATGGGCAAGGACTTTATGACTAAAAACCAAAAGTAATTGCAACAAAAGCCAAAATGGACAAATGGAAACTGAATAAAGTAAAGAGCTTCCACTCAGCAGGAGAAACTACTGTCAGAGTGAACCGGCAACCTACAGAATGGGAGAAAATGTTTGCAATCTATCCATCTGACAAAGGGCTAATATCCAGAATCTACAAGGAACTTTAACAAACTTACAAGAAAAAAACCAAACAACTCCATCAAAAACTCTGAATCTTAGAACTCATAGTCCTACACAGTCTTTGCTGTTTGATTGGTTATTCTCTTGTTCTCAAGAAAAGCTATTGATATAAGAGAAGGTGCACAAAAACTGGGTCAAAATAATACCTGGAGAGGGAGAGGAGGTGCTTAGAGTTACAGTAGACCCAATGTAGATTCTACTGTAACTTCCTGGTTTCAACATGAAAATCCATTATTGGTAGGCAAACATCATGAAATGTATCAGAGGTCCAACCTTTTTGGCACTAGGGACAGTCTTCCTGGAAGTCATGGAAGGGAGCAGGAAATGATTTCAGGATGAAACTATTCCATCTCAGATCATCCAGCCTTAGTTAGCTTCTAATAGGGAGCAGGAAACTTAGATCCCCGGCACGCACAGTTCATAAGAGGGTTCGAACTCCATGAGAATCTATTGCCACCGCTGATCTGACAGAAGGTGAGCTCAGGTGGTAATGCTGGATCACCTGCTGTTACCTCCTGCTGTGCAGCCCAGTTTCTAACAGGCCATGGGACAGTAACAGTCCATGGGGACCTCTGAATATTATTGTGATACTTTTAATATAATTGTGCTAAATTATAGGCTCAGAGTCCAAAGCAGTAAAAATATTTTATTTATAGTGTAGATTCTAATTCACAGGTTTAAAGGACATTTTCATACGCAGAGCTGTCCTCCCTATTACCATCCCATCTTATCACTTATCTTTTATCTCTGAAGGGTTCATTAAAAACCATTAAGAGACAAATTCTGTGAGGACTATTGTTTTGCTTAATTTATTATACAGAAACTTTATGATTCTTAAAATTGAATGAATAATTATTCATTTGAAATTATCAAAATAAATATAAAGAATAATTTTGATTCTTTTGACATTAAATTATGAATCAGAATACATACACTATGTCAACTATATAACTAATAACATAAATCAAGTTCAATTCGCTTCTGCACAAAGATGGAGTTTCATTGGCTTAAAGTGTTCTCCAATTGTAAGATAAGGCCCTGCAAAGAAATACTGACTCTCAAACTAATAGTTGCATTTAAAATAATACTCTAGACGAATAAGTAGACTTCAAGAATAAAACATATCTGACTTACATCACAGTAACAGCATTGATACAAGGGCCATTCTCACCCGCAGGTAAAACAGCTGCCTATTTGATTGGTGTGATTTGAAAAGTGTAGGAAGGACATCCATTGACCTGTCACTGATGATAGTGATGAATGAATCACTCTGTTAGATGAAAAATTTCCTTTTTCTCCAAATCCACTTTTAAAATGTGAATAAGCATGGGGATAATAGTATATTAAATTACTAATACTCCACAATCTGTTCATTTTATTAGATGTCTTTCTTGTTGACATGAACTAATGAGGATAACCCAGTAACCTTAACCCCTATGGGCAGGTGAGGAAATAAATAAGGGAGTGAGCCAACAATAAAAACAGGGAGGATACAGGATGGAAAAGGGCACAGAACAGCCAGGCCATGGGGCCAGAATTTAACCTCACAGCCTCACAGTTTTGCCATCAGTCTGTTCTCTTGGATGCTGCTGATACTCATTTGTAAACCTTTGTGCTGTTTAACAATAACATCCTGAACTTTGTGATGCTCTTGTCTTACTTCTTCATCACACATTTAAGAATTCATGGCCGGGCGCGGTGGCTCAAGCCCTTAATCCCAGCACTTTGGGAGGCTGAGGCGGGTGGATCACGAGGTCGAGAGATCGAGACCATCCTGGTCAACATGGTGAAACCCCGTCTCTACTAAAAATACAAAAAATTAGCTGGGCATGGTGGCATGTGCCTGTAATCCCAGCTACTCAGGAGGCTGAGGCAGGAGAATTGCTTGAACCCAGGAGGCGGAGGTTGCGGTGAGCCGAGATCGCGCCATTGCACTCCAGCCTAGGTAACAAAAAGCGAAACTCCGTCTCACAAAAAAAAAAAAAAAAAAAAAAAAAGAATTCATGTCAGTTTTGCCTTTTTTTTGACCTTTCTTAATAAGAGAAGTATGAAAGATAAATATGAAAACAATAATATTATGCAAGACATAATTCCACATATTACAAATGATTATTTAGCAACTATTTTGAGATTTGGAACTTGTGGAAAAAAGGCTTATTAGGATATATCATACAGAAAAGTTTCCAGGATCTATTAACAGAGTACTTAAAGTACAACAAGGTTTTTTTTTTTTTTTTTTTTTCGTCGTTTGTTTGTTTGCTTGCCTGGATAAAGGAAGATGTAATTAACAAAAATAAAAATAATAGCTAATGTTTAATAAGTACCTAATTTGTGCTACTTATCATATTAAGTTATCCTTATGTTTTACCTTTCTTGAGGAAAATATATTTGAAATTATCTAATAATTTCACGCAAATATTATTTTTTAAAGAATCCTCATGCCGCAATGTTTCAATCCCTTTATTGATATAAACCTGATAGGCCTTTTAAATGATAAAGATTTTCTGTTAGTTGTACCTTGTGGATTTCTACACTTAAACTTCATATTCAAACACTTATGCTAAAGTCAAGCTGTTTCCATCTGTTTAGGCTACACATTGCCTCACTTAGCAGTATAAAAAGAGCAGTTTTTCTTACACTCCTGGGACAAAAATCACACAGAATTCATAAGAGATCCAACACATGAAAATTCATTTCCTGACTGGAAGCACTGCAATGCCATGTAGCACAAACTATTACTTTTCATCAGGTTTATAATAAAGAAGTCAAGCAAAACATGCCCTTCAGGGCTGGACACCTCATCACCTCACTTGATGGCAGTCACAGCCCTCAGCCTTGGCATGTGGAGTTAATTACTCTGGGCATTGAGACACTGAGCACCACCATGACCCCATTTGTAACTCTTGTACCATGTGCTATGCTGAAGCAAATTGTTTCCCTACCCTCACACTCAGGGACACCAAATAAAGCCGTGGCTCTGGGATGCTTGAGGACAGTTCAACTGCCATCTCAAAGGGACATTTATTTTCTCAGGTTACCATTTGACGGGGACTGACAACAGTCTTCAGTTAGTTATTGTCATTCTTCTAGTTCAGTTGCCTTCAAAACCCAAGGTTATGGCTCCAGTGAGAATTTTAACATTGTGATAGTTTCTCTAACACCTTGTGGATTTGTCATCTATAAAGCTGGGTCATTTCAAGAGCAATTTCTACAAGAATTGTGCAGCCATGAAAACATGACACTGTGCAGTTCTGTATGCACCACAATCCTGGAAGCTGTTATCTGCTGAATTGCAGGAGCTCAGGCTTATTAAAATTCCCAGGAATCACTCACTGGCAACAAGCTGTATTTAACCCTTTCAAACGTATTTTCAAAACACACTATTATGATAAATTAATCTTTATGAAGCCACAAAACGAGCATCTGGGAAGTCTAGGCAAAATGTAAAGTAAAGGAAAATTTTATTTGTCCCACTCTAAGCTCTGTTTTCTTGTGTCTGTCTCATCCCTGTTAAAGAAATTTCAGCTGTCATCCCTGTGTCCCCAATCTCACCAAAGGAAATAATGAGAGGAATCAACTGACACTCAAATATTAATGACTTAATGATTACGATATATTATGAATCTCTTCTTTTACAATGTTTTTTATTTGCTGGTACTCAAAAAGGCTCCATAGTAGCCAATAAGTGCTTTTTTAAAAAATAAGAAAAGGAAGGAGAAAAAGAGAAAGAAAATAAGAAAGAAATGGGAAAAAGAAAAAGGAAAAAGGAAGAGAAATAGACAATATACTCTGGTAAATCCAGATACTGGTAGACTCTGGAGTTGAAATGCTGGCTTTGACTATGCTTCATTTCTTAACTGCGGGCAAGTTATTTAATCTCTAAGACCTCAGTTCATGTTCCTGTACATATAAGACTGAACGTTTCTTCCAATTTCACTTGAAAAGCTCTTTGTCATATTCAATCATAAAATTGTCAGCCAGAAGTACATTTTATTAAGAGAGATAAACTTAATTTTCAAATCTAGAGTTTATTTGTAGATTATTCCAATTATGTTCCAAAAATAGAAAGAATCTTATATCAACATCAGTTTGTGATTTGGAAAACGATACCATTAATTACTTGTAATATTCATCAGAATTTGGAGAGAATAAATTTGAAAAACATTTACTTGTTTTTAACTACAGGAAAACTAAAAAAGACAAACATTAATATATAGCTGTTACAGTTAATATAACATAGGAACACAAAATATTTCATATATTTTATGATTCAGAATAGCTAGTTATAATAAGCTACTTAAATCAAAAAAGAAATATAATTTAATATCAAATAGATTATTCAGGAGAAATGAATGTAGCTTAAAGCAGTTCTTAAAGGCATTAATCTGAAGGATAAAAAAGAATGAAGAAAGGAGAAATGACAAGAAAGGTGATGAGAAAAGAGAAAAAACAGAATCATGTTTAGAATTTTCACCCTCTTTCAATCAAAATTTTGGAATGTGCATTCAGTTATTGTGGCTATGTTATAATTCACCAACAATTCAGTCTCACTCTATTGTTGAGGAGTTTCACTGTGTCTTTGACTTTAGGCCAATAAAATGTGTGTCATGTTCAACTCCAGGCATTAACAAGGATGGCATCATTCCATTCTACCCTTTGGGAAATGACCTTAATTCTCAAATCTTGAGAAAAATTGCAGATTATTCCCATTATAAAGCAAATAATGGACCTTCATATCTGTAGTTGTATGTATCTGGATTAATATATCAAAATTATGTTGTGATATAATCAGGTCAGTTTCAGGGTCTTAGGAATGGGGAACAATAAAGGAAAACCTGAGGGCAGCACATGGAAGATCCAATGTGCTGAGTATAAAAGGATGTGGGCACAGAATGACTCATAAAACATATGTTGCTCTGCACTTCATTTAGTAGGATAGATATGTTACAATATGATTTACCCTGCCTGAGAGATGAGCTATGTATTAGTTACCTATTGCAGTATGATAGATTACCCCAAAATTTAATGGCTTGAAGCAATAACTTCCAGCTATACTATTTTGTCAAAGCTTTCACAATATTTTGTCAGGATGGATTTAGTCTGCTGTGCCTCCTCCAGATCGCCCCCAGTTGATGCATTCTTCATTGTTGACTCCTATATTTAACATGCACACACATACACACATGTCGATCTCATAGGCATGATCATTGTGAAAAGAATAGCTTTTTAAGGCTGGATGTGGTGGCTCACACCTGTAATCCCAACATTTTGGGAAGTCGAGGTGGGTAGATTGCTTGAGCTCAGAACTTTGAGACCAGCCTGGAAAGCAGGGCAAAACCCCGTCTACCAAAACACAAAAATTAGCCAGGGGTGGTGGTGCACATCTGTAGTTCCAGCTACTTGGGAGGCTAGGGTGGGTGGATTGCTTGAGCCCAGGTGGCAGAGGTTGCAGTGAGCCAAAATCACACTACTGCACTTTAGCCTGGGTGACAGAGCAAACCCTTTCTTAAAAAAAAAAAAAAAAAAAAAAATTAAGGAACATCTAAAACTCAGGTATTGTCTTGAATGGTTCACAAACTACTCTCAGCATACCACTTAAAGATGAAAATTAAAAGAAAAAAATTAACAAACCAACAATAAGAGGTCAGGGTTTCAGGGTTTGTTAGTTTAAAGATAACTTTTGGAAGAGTCATTGCCATGAGGAAAAGCAGAAAATGGGACTCAACCACTCCTACATAATCCGCAGATCAAGAAACACAAAGATCAGTAATTAAACTTTTACCTGCTAGTGCTCCAAACTAATGCATACAAAACAATAATTCTTGCACATGTCCTAGGAAAGCAGTAAGCTGAAGGATGTCATATTCTATTGTGTGGCAGATGTGTTCCCACTCGTAAGAAGCTCTGTGGAACCGTTTTTGTTTTTTTGGTTTTTTTTTCCTACTTAGCAATTTTTCTATTTACTTCAATTTAAACTTTGCAATACCTCATGAGATTAGCAAGCTTTTTCTAGAGGGAAGAAAATTAACATGCTTACAGAGCAAGTTTTCCTAAGCTATCAGGGAACTAAAAGGCAGCTGCCAACTCCCCTGAAACAAAAGCAGCAGCAGCAGAATGGGAGAAAAAGCACTTCAGAAAATTCTACATTCTGTTAGCACCTTTCCTCTTAAACACAGAAACCTCAAGCATCAGAACAGACAACCATGAAGGTGACACCTTGAGAAAACTAAAGGAGGTGAGATCTCAAACGGTTTTACTTGAATTGTCCGTTAAATGCATATTTGACACATACTAAAAGGAAAATATCAGGCTAACCTGACACAATTTCCCAGGTTGCTTGAATTTTCATCTAAAGGAATTTAAAAAACGTGCATTTTCTGAAGATGGTACAGTAAATTATTTTGTGCAGGGCTTAGGCATTTAAAAGTCCTCTGTAGTATTAAATGTTTCTTATTTGACATAGAGGAAATATATTATTTCCTATAATGCTCAGAAATAAAAATCTATATGTTTGCAGCAACAGCATCTCTGTTTTTATTCCTGTTTTCAATCTTCCTACATTAGTTGAGAAAGCTCAATATTCTTGTCATTTATAATAGCATTTCCATTTGAGTATTTTTTTCTGATTCTTTGTTTTCTCAGTTTATCAACCAAAGCACCTGCCATTAATCTCTCTAGACAGAAGACCTGAAGGTTGGCCATTACATCTATTAATATTGGTCACTGTTTAGAAGAAGCGAAGTGTGTGCTTGAACATTTGTAACATAAATAACACTAATGGTAGAAAAAATGCTTCTACATTATGGAACAGGGTTATAACGTAAATCATTTAAAGTATATTCAAATAAAGATTGGAAACTAACCGATAATCTGTGAAATCCATATTATGTTCAATGGAAGCTCATGGGAAGTGCGCATTACAGTGAATGCTCAAAAATTCTGTGCCTCACCCTGGTAACATAGACTTCATCTCTATGAAAATAAATAAATAGCCAGGAATTGTGGTACATACTTATTGTCCATGCTACTTAAGATATTGAGTAGGATGGGTCACTTGAATCCAGGAATTTGAAGCTGCAGTGAGCTATGATTATACTACTAAACTCCAACCTGAGCAACAGAGCAAGACTAAAAACATAAAAATTCTGTGCCATATGCAAAAGTGTATTTTAAGGATATAGACTTTCTTAACCTAGGGTCACTGATTTAATGAAGAAATGAACATGTCCATATTAATATTCTCCCAATGTATAAAAAATAGAAAGTAAATGTTTGAAAAATTATTCTTATAAAAGCTGTCTCTCCAGATTGCACTTTTCTTTACACATGCACTAGGTGAAATTTATTAGTTTGTTCATAAGCTTAACAAAGGCATGTCTTCCTAATTTTTTTCTTTTTTCATTTTTTGAGACAGAGTCTCACCTTGTTGCTCAAGCTGGAGTGTGATCTCGGCTCACTTCAATCTTCACCTCCCGGATTCAAGCTATTATTCTACTGCCTCAGTCTCTGAGTAGCTGGGACTACAGGTACTCACCATCATGCCAGGCTAATTTTTTGTAGTTTTAGCAGAGTGAGATTGTGCCATGTTGGCCAGGCTGGTCTCAAACTCCTAGACTCAAGTGATCTGCCTGCTTCGCCCTTCCAAGGTGCTGGGATTACAGGTGTGAGCCACTACACCAAGCCAGTATTCTTAATATTGATGTACATTCCATGTAAAGGCTATGTCTGAGGTCTGTAACTTCTAGAGAATTATTTCAATTTTTCTATATTCAACCATAAATGAGCATATTGTTTCTCTTTTTTAGGACAGGGTATTTATGCAGATATCTTTTCTGGAAAGAAAGAAATACCACTAATAGTGAAAATTGCCTCAGTATTACTCTGTAATTATTCTACTTTGAATGCCTTTTAATATTTTCTTCTGAAGACAATATTTGAGAATGTACATTTTCATCCACACTTTGTATACATGTAGTCATATTCTATATCTATCATACATGTTAGAAATATTATAGTGTTATTAAAATGAAAATATTATGATTTTTAAGATACTTAGATGCCAATTTTAAATCTACCACATACTATTTCAAATACAGATAAATTAACCCTTATTTAATGTGCCATATTTGAAAAAAACTGGGTTTAACTCTGTTCTAGTCATCTATCGATACATAACAAACCATCTCGACTTAGTGTCATAATAGTACTGAAGACATTCATTTTGCTCACAAACTTAAATCTGGGCAAAGCATAGTGGGGAAAATTTATCTCTGCTTGATGTCATATCAGTTGGTGTTGTTCAAAGGCTAGAAGCAGTTTACCCTCTGAAGTTAGAATTGCCTAAAGCTCATGCAGGCAACCTATAGACCATAGGCCAAATCTGGCCCACCATCTGTCTTCGAAAATAAAGCTTGATTGGGACACAGCATTTCTCACTGGACTATGTATTTTTCCATTGACATTTGTTTACATTTATGGCGATTTTTGCAGAGCACAATTAAGTAGCTATCGCAGAGACTGTATGGCCCCACAATGTAGGTATTTGCTCTCTAGCCCCCTTTAATTAAAAAAAAAATGCTATCTTCTCTATAAAGACTCATTCAACACATGTTTGGAGGTAGATTTTGGTTGTTGACTAGCACATCAGCTTTGGCTGTCATAAAAAATTCGACACCATCCTCACCATGTAGCAGTTTGATTTTCTCATGACATAGATTTCAAAAGTGAGCAGTGCAAGAAACAGTAAATGGTGACAGCTAGTTTCTTAAGACATAGGCAATAACACAGTCTAACTGAAGAGAAGGGGCAATTGTACTTTCATCTCTTGAAAGAAGGAGTATCAATACATTTATGTTATGTTTTAAAACCACCATACAATTGTGACCACATTTCAATAATATATTTCAAAGTACTTATGTCATAGAAATTACTTAAATATTCTTCAACTATTTACTGAGCCCTTATAATGTAGAGTACATCGATAAGTAAAATAGATATCACCCTTGCTTGAAGGAGCATTTAGTTGAGCATGAGTAAAATGTGGATAATAACCATGTAAATAAACAATATAAACATGATCACTTTAGAGAATAATAAATATTACAACAAAGAGCAAATAGAAGAGTTGGGAATTTAACTACTTTGGTCAGGGAGGGCCTTCTTCCATTGATGACATTATCAGTCCTGAAAAGATATGATTGCCAAGCCCAGCAAGCAAAATGTAACGGTGTTTGCATTTACTATCTTTCTTGCTTGCCCAAGAAAGATAGTAAATGCAAAAGTGAGCTTGGAATATTCAAATGGCAGAGAGAAGACAAGCATGACTAGAGTATAACTGGTAAAGAATCAAAAAGAGACTCATTTAGAGAGGCAGATGGAAGTCAAACCACGGGGCTCTTACCAATAATGTGGGATTTTCTTCTAAGTGGAATGGGAAACCTTTGCAGTGCTATAAATGAGGGGCATGCTCTAATTTTGTTTTCAAAACTTACCTGGCTGCTAGGAAGAAAAGATTATGGCTGAGTAGGGCCGGTGAAGAGGGAAATTAATTGATACAGTGAATATGATAACTAGGTAAAAGCAGACAAATTAATTGAAAAACAATTGTTATAGTCAAGGCAAGTGATAATGGTGACTTTGGCTTGGGTGCCAGGAGACAAGATGAAAATATATGGAATCATAAGAATTTTTAAAATAGGGCCAGTAGGATTTAATGTGGGAGGAGAGGAGAAAAAAGCAAGATTGTATGGTGAATTATCCCTGAAACTGAGATTGGCCAAGCCATGACCTAGCCTGGGACTGGGGCTACTCATTTAGTAATTAGAAGAGCTTCACCCAAATGCAACTTCTCACTTCCTTTCTCTAGCAGTCCCAAATCAGCAAAGCTGAAGTTGGTAGTAGCTGGGCTTACTTGAAAACTCCTTGCTCAACTGGCATCTGAAACCAGACTACTTGTCCTCTGAACTCTGACTTTAATTTCTTATAAATAAACCTGTTTTCACGTGCGCCTCAAGGTAAAATAGAAGGATTCAGGGTCTCTTCTCTCCCCAGACCACTCTCCCAAAGCGTGTGCCAGCAGAGACGTGGCACTGTGTGCTTCTCAGTGAGATGATGAGAAAACAGGAAATTTTATTAGCTTTTGTATTGAAAGGTCACTAATACAATGTATGCTTTAGGTCATACCACATGATACTAACCTCACCACAGAAAACGATGGAAAGGGAGCACTCAGGGTGACTCCTTGGGTTTTGTTTTGAACCAAATGTTGCAATTTATGAAAATAGGGAAGAAAAAGAAGAGAACATGTTTGGTGTATGTCTATGGAGAGGGGCAAAGTGTGGTGAGAATTAAGAACTCTATTTTAGTTCTTAAATACCTGAGTATTTTAGTTCTTAAATACCTGAGTTAGTGATCAGGTATTTAAGTTGCCGATGAAAAATGAAGAACTATATTGAATCACAGAAGCTCTCAAGAATACTAAAGAAGGAGCAAAGCTAATCTGAATACCCTCACAAAAATACTATCAGTCATCAAATATTTTCCATCCACTGTAAGGGGAATGGGAGTTACTGGAACAAGCAGGTAAATTCAGGCAGCTGAGCTCACTTCCGAACCTGAGTCTCAACTGGCCTCTGTTCTCTGAGAGCTGCCACGTGATACAGAGAAGTCATAATTTCTACCATGAGTTTTGAAAAGTGGCAGCCTTGGAAAAAATTAAAAATAAAAACATTTGAGATATTGGGAATATTTTCTAACTCCATTCTGTCCAGAAGCTGAGTTAAAGCAATAAACAATATCTGGAAAGTTTTTATTAACTTTCCACCTAGTTGGTGACAAGTAAAAAAAATGCAGAATACTCCTCAAGAGCAGATGCCATTTCCTGTCACTTCAGTTTTTTTGTTTGTTTGTTTGTTTGTTTTTTTTTTTTTTTTTTTTTTTTTGAGACAAGGTCTTGCTCTGTCACCGAGGCTTGAGTGCAGTGGTGTGATCTCAGTTCAATGCAACCTCTGCCTTCTGAGTTCAAGCAATTTTCATGTCTCAGCCTCCCAAGTAGCTGGGACTACTGGTGTGCACCAGCTCGCTTGGCTAATTTTTGTATTTTCCGCAGAAGCCAGGTTTTGCCATGTTGGCCAGGCTGGTCTTGAACTCCTGGCCTCAAGTGATTTGCATGCCTTGGCCTCTGAAAGTACTGGATTACATCCACCATGACTGGCTTCACCTTAGTATTTTTTCAAGCCTGGGTGAGAGGGCAAAATGAGAAAAAACACAGAGAGCTATCTATCTCTTCCAGTGATTTCCAGTGTAACAAAAGGCAAGAACAACAAGGACTGAAGGAATCTTGGGGTAATAAAAGGTAAGCAGGGGAAATAAGAAAACGTGTTTTTGCAGCCTTTATTGTGGTTACTCTATCTACTATGTATTGACAATACTTGGAAAAATCCATGGGTCTGGTGTGTTTACCTCCTCTTTATTCAAGAAGAAAGTATGAACAGATTTTGTAGAATGGCAGGTGGTGACAGGCAGGTAAGTTTATGTCCAGTGGTCTCTGAAATCCTCTGTTAAGAGTATCCTCTCACCTGAATTAGTAGAACCATTCAGAGTCCAAAGATAATCCTCAAGGAATAGCACACCCAGCTATGACATATAATCCACATCAAATATTACATATCACATGATTATATATCTGAGTTAAAAAATAATTCATTAAATAATGAATTATTTAATCTTCATTCAAATACATTAAGGCATGGCCAAGTGCTTGAAACATTCCCAGGCACACAGTAAATATGCAATAACTGTTAGTCAACAATATTATTGCTATTTTAGAATTGCCAATATTATCTGTAATTGGCTTCCATTATCAATCTGCTAAGGTTACTTCCTGACAATGAAGTAGGAATTTACAAAGTAAAATCTCATTCTCTGGCTTGTGAGGATTTAGCCTCTCCCTTACACTAGGAAGTCATTACAAACCCTCACATTAAAAAAGAAATGCTTGAAGACAAGAATTTGCACAATAAAAGACGGTTTATACATGTTTGAATTCAGCTTTTCCTCATCTCACTAAAAGTGGACACAACAAGTGATGAAATAATACATTTGGATACTTTACCCTGAATGCACTGTGTCAACACTTCAGGCATTTTCAAAAATATTCTTTTTCTGTTTCAAGATATGACTCCAAATTTTGATGATGAACAGAGATGCCAGTTTGCTTGCTTGGATTTTAGTCTTCACATTTGCTGAAACATAGCTAAATGAGTTTAGGAAGACAGTACAAATAGCCCTGCACGAAAGATTTTAAATCAAATGATGCTGATTCTGTTTCCATCTATGTACATGTGCCATTTTACAGTTCTGTTGACTTCACTCTTCCTTTCCTAAAGAGGAAGGGAGTCCAGCTGCCCTAATTCATAGTTCCTCAGGCCTTACTCCAGGAATTTCTCTGCTCTGGCCAAAACTCATAACGACTTTAGGGCACTATACAAGCAACCTGTAAGTTGGCTAAATATCAGCCCTGGAGATAGCATCTTCAATAGCCCAGGTGCTAATAGGCCTTGCTTTTAGTGTAAGTGACACAGATATTGACCCATATTATCTGATTTCAGAGGAATTAAAAATGGCCTTTTGGGAACTCCTCATATATTTCTACAGTTTCAAAACTTTATTGTTTTAAAATTACACATGTCTTTTAAAATATCATATTTTGTTACATAAATAACCCTTAAATAATTTTTTTCTACATGTTTTACAAACCCCAATTTCTTTTTATACAAACAATCTGAAATTTAGAGTTCACTACTAAAGAATTATGATGGGATGGCTGGGCGCGGTGGCTCACACCTGTAATCCCAGAACTCTGAGAGGCCAGGGCGAGAGATCACTTGAGGCCAGGAGTTTCAGAATGGTCCAGCCAACATGGTGAAACCCCATCTCCAGAAAAAAACATAAAAGTTTGCCCAGCGAGGTGGTAGGTGCCTGTAATCTCAGCTACTTTAGAGGCTGAGGCACAAGAACCCCTTGAATCCAGAAGGCGGAGGTTGCAATAAGCCGAGATTATACCACTGAACTCCAGCCTGGGCTACAGAGCAAGATCCTTTCTTAAACAAAAAACAAAAAACAAAAAAAAAGAAAAAAGAAAAGGAAAGAATTATGATGAGAAACATGCATGCACTCAAATTTACATTTTGGTCTTTAGATAGAATATATTATATATGTAATACAGTGTCTCATATGCTATATGTGTATATGAGTGTGTGTCAATATGTACAGTGCACACCAATACACACCATACAACAGAGACTTTCCCTCACAATGCATGTTCTGGGGCATAGGGGAAGGACAAGGGTCCCACATCTCTGTACCGGGGAAAATGTGAGGAGGACAACAGATCCCATATTAGCAGCTAAGGAAAGATAGGGAAAGGACCAAGAGGGGAGGTAGGATCATGGGAGAGAGATTTGGCCTCTGTCTCTTCTTGGATTAAAGACAAAGATATTTTAAAACAAAAAAAATTCTTGAGTATCAGGAATTTCACATGATACATGGTGTCTTATATAATTTTCCGATGATTTTATGAAATATATATGCTGTGTTTATTTGAACTGAGATTCAAAGGGATTATTTTTTACTATTAGTAAGTATATTTTCTACCATTTATTAGGTGCCTTAAGTGCACCAGTACTCATTATAATTCTTAGAAAACCTCTATGAAGTGTAAATTATCAATCTTATTTTCCTTATAAGAATACCAAGGCCTAAAATATAAATAATCTGCAAGAGGCAAAACTACTAAGTAGCAGAACTGGGTTTATGTTCAGTGAGTGAACACATTAATTGAGTGGGTTTTCCATTGTGCGGAAACTCATTCACACTCATCATATTTCCACGGAGGTGACTGAGTTTCCCTTCCACTACCCAGGAAGGAAACACGAAGGCAAATATTGCTAGGTTTCTTTCCCCTCCTCTCTCACTCCCTTCAGGAATGAAGGACCAGTTTATCTGTTTGGTAATCTAGGCTAAGGGGATACAGCATGCTTAGTCTGACTTTTGTCTGTGATTTAAGAGTCAAACTGACCACTGTTACATGTGCTTTCTCTTCTCTTCTGGCTTGAAGCTTATAGTGATGGAATCACTGGGGCCTGATGAATGAGACAGAACGTGGAACAAGGCTATGTAGGGCATTATAAACTGTAGGACAGAAGTGAACAGCCCTTCTGGCATTCGTGAATGGTATAATGCCTGAGCAATCTGGGCTTTCTACATTGATTTGGTTCCATAATTATGAAAGATGCTAGAAGAAAAATGTATACATTCTAAATATGCAAAGAAGAAAAAATGGGAAGGTTGTTATTTTGTGTGCAGAAGAGAAATAAAAGTAGAAGAGAAACATTTGGCCTTAATGAAATAAACTCAGCATTGATTACAGAGGTGAATATAGCTAATATGCATTTTTTTAAAATTTTAATTTGTTTGGATCTAAGTATCTAGCCATAGGTAGTAAATCACACAATAGGAATAACAGTATTTAGAAGCAGGGAGGCCCTAATAATGTTTAAATATTCTTTACCTGCAAAAAAGAAAGAAATGACATCTTTAAGAAATTTCATGTTTTTTTTCTATCTACAGATATTTGCAGTATTTGGATCTGATCTAATACAAAGTATAATGTCAACAGTGATTGACATGTACTGTAGAACAATCTCCTCCTAAATAATGCACAATTGACAGATCCTGTAGAACAACATTCTTGTAGCAGCTAGACTCATAGCAATTTGGAAAATTGGAATTTTCGATCCCTGGGTCAACTGAGGCAAGAGCTAAGTAGGAGGTATTAGTGTGAGCATCTCTGCTTCAGGTAGAGATAAACTAGCTTTACACAAACACATTTACCACTGACAAAGGCAGACCTATGTGCACAGGGCCCCCTTTCTTAAAAAGAGGCCCTGCCACATGGAACCGCTATCCAGTAAATTTCCATGATGCGATCCCATGTATTTTCTAGCACATGTCTTGTCTCTTGCTAACTTCTGCTAATTTTGTTTATTGACTTGACTCCAGTGTATGTTTCAGCTACTTCCAAAGTGAGATACCAGACCACCAAGACAAAGGAGTGGACCAAAAAGAAAAATCCATTTTACACACATTGCTTTGCCTCCAATGTATGTGCTCCTCCAAAATTCAGATGTTGGAACTCAAACCCAAAGTTTAAGTTAAGAGGGTACTAAGAGGTGAGGTCTTTGAGAGACAATTGGGATTAATCAGAAATGGGATTAAAATCCTTATAAAAATGGCTTCAGAGAGCTGCCTCATCTTTTTCATCCTGTTGTATTCTTCTGCCATGTGAGGACACAGCTTCAGTCTCTTTTTCTTCCTTCTGACTTATAAGGATGCAAAAAGAGAGTGCCATTTTGGAAGCAGAAAGCAACCGTCACCAAAAAACCGATTCTGCTGACATCTTAATCTTGAATCTCAGAAATACAAGAAATAAATTTCTATTCTTTATAAATAAACCAGTTTACGTATTTTGGTATAGCAGAAAGAACAGGCTAAGACACACACTTTATCTGACCACCCACCTCCCACCAACAAAAGAGGTTTGTGAGGCCGAGAGATGAGGTGGAGATCCACGACAGAGACTATTTTTGGAATGTGTTGTTGGAGGAGAGTCATTTTCCTCGTCCACTGTGAGGGACAGTGATATTTCATCCTATTTTTTGCCCAATGAGAAGAAAGTCAAGGATAACATTCTGAGAACATGATCCATTTTTTAAGTGATATGATATTAGAACTGGCTACTCCAACTTGAGAAATGAAGAGTGAAAGCTTGGCTGACACAACCTGTAGCATCAGAGCAGAGGGTTAAAATTTGAAAATTAATTGCATTCCCACCAACAGGACACATTTATACATTTTCCAAGGAACAGATGCATAGAGAAAGATAGAACACATGAACCCACACTGAGCTTTGCAAAAGGGGACTTTTCCTAAGATGGCAATGGCACTTCTGAGAAAGTCTGAGTGATGGTGGGCTGTCAAGAAACCAGGAGTAGAGAGAGAAGGCATAATTTTTTTTTTTTTTGAGATGGAGTTTCACTTTTGTCACCCAAGTGGAATGGTGCTATCTTGGCTCACTGTAACCTCCGCCTTCTAGGTTCAAGTGATTCTCCTGCCTCAGCCTCCCAACTAGCTGGGATTACAGGTGCCGGCCACCACACCTGGCTAATTTTCATATTTTTAGTAGAGATGGGGTTTCACCACGTTGGCCAAGCTGGTCTCAAATTCTGACCTCAGGAGATCCACCTGCCTCAATCTCCCAAAGCGCTGGGATTACAGGCATGAGCCACCACACTTGGCCCAATTTCTCCTTTAAAAATGGCCAGTGAGAAAACCCCAATGACAGATGTCTCTGAAAACTCCATGGAAGTGTTCATGAGTGAAAGAGTTAGCATTAAAACATCCACTGTGCTCACAAAGGAAAAGCCATGGCATCCATGCTAAACTTTTTAGATCTTAACTTTTACTTACTTCCTGTGTTTCCTCCTTTAGGGTCCAAAAATCCAGGTTTGGAAGATAAAAATAGGTAGGAAGTAGTAGGAAAGCAAACATATTCCTTTACCACCAGAGAATTCCTGCTGCTGGTAGTTGGCCCAAGTTGGTGGAGGGGTAGAATTTTCATTAAAGTTAGGTATGGATTGCCTTGTACTGAAAATAATAATTATTGATCCAAGGCTAAAATGACTTGAAGATACGTTAATACTTACAAGTTGCCTCTGGGCCTGTCCTAGATATAATCCAAGGAATTAAAAAAATAGGATATTAAGTAGTTGTTATAAGAAAAGAGTAACTTCACTTTCTTTTCCCTGCTAAGAGTTCAACTTTTTAACATAAAAATCATAACTAATTCTGTCTTAGGCTTCGATGCTGATTTCCTCATTGCTACTGGCTAATGTGGACACATTTAAGGGTGGATTATGCATGAGAACTCTCTAAGGGAAAAGGGTCTATCTACATGGCTCATTTACCAGGGAGAAGAGAAGGCACAGGCAGTGGCCCTGTGCATCAACTTGTTGGGATTGACTAATATTGTATGAAAAAAAGAGATGTTCTCTTCCACATAAGCTAACAGAGACAGAGGGAGAAGGGATGAAAATATTCATGCTAGGGATATCATAGAGAGAATCCACATTCTGTAAGAAGTAGAGTTTAAATATCTCATCACATCATACTATTTGAATCAATGAGGACATGACCATAGCACTATGATCTATTACAGACAGTTGCCTGGCTTGAAAGGAAGGACAAATGGACAATTTAATGTCAGATAATATTTGCAGTAGATCATAATAGAGTATATGCAATAAACAAGTAGTCTGACATAAAACACGATTCCTATACATCCTTGGGCAGTGCTTCTTGAAGAACGGAAATAGCCCAGGAAATTATTTCTCTTCTCCTAAGTGGTAAAATTAAGAACGTTTTAACCCTGGGAAAATATTTCTGACAACTCAACTGAGGTATGAGTCCATTATGTCTGCTGCAATCCAGGAAGGCCAATCTTCAGAAGTCAGCAGAATTCAACCTGCCAACCATGGACTAGCCTGCTGAGGCTGAAGTCCCATATCCAGTCTTCCTTTTCTGCTCAACTTCTTGTTGGTCTGTATTTCTGCCTGGCCCACCAGTGTCATCCAGCCTGTATTTCTCCAGCTTGTCCTGACCAACCAGCTGCTGGCTTATTACAGAAGCCACTCACATGGCAGCATGAGTCTGACACACATAGGCTCTGCCCACAAGAGCCTAAGTGTTCTGTGCTAGCCATGCCTGTGAATAGAATTGCATGCCTATGGCCAGGGGTTCCCCTAAATTTGTACCTGTCTGCTCTAAAGACAGAATTGAAAAAGTTCAATCCTGTGTGATTCCTAGAGGGGCAAAACCTAATCACATTTTTTCCTGAACCAATTATCTTTTACCCAAGGTAGGAGTCAGATTCATTGCCAGTGGGCCTAACACTGGCTGCCATAAAGTTTTTCGTAGTTGCTCCACTTACATCTTAAAAGCAAACCTCGATTTTTCTTTGCAGACTCAGATTAATTGATTATTTGACCTCATCTACTGCTGATAGTGCTTTTATATACAATGACTGATGTAAAACTAATCACTTCCTCTTATAGGTGCTAGTTGAGTGAGGTGATGAGTTATCCTTTTTAGACCTCTGCATTTCCATTGGCTGAGATGTGATATGTTATGCACTTTACCTAATCATGAACACAGCCGCAGAGGGAGTTCGTGGTTGTGTTGATGCTTTCAAATTGCTTTGGTTCTTTTCAAAAGGCATTCTGAGGGATCAAAAGTTCTTTTAATCAGATGAAGATTCATTTTTCTCTCATTGGCACAAAACACAATTGACATATCTTTAAATTACAAGTTGACGGTTTTCTTTCATTTCCTTCTTGTACTTGTAAATACGGATACGGCCAGATTATCACCACAACAAAATTGAAACTACATTAATCTCCTCAGCTGGCAAAGCGTTTTCCCTTTACTGGGAAATCTAACTTGTATCACTCACTTCACTGTTATCTACTTCTAACATAAATAGCTGATATATGAGTAAATTCTTGCCCTCAATAATTTCTTAAGTAAATGAAAATATACATTCTGAATAAAATGTAGACACAAACATATTTATAAAACTACATTTTGATCTTATCAGAATTATTCCATCTGTGAATCTCAAGATACTGTAGGCAATATATTCTAAGGAAATTAAACTGCTACCAGATGTGTATTTGGATTCTTTTGGGTTTTTTTAATTGATATTTCTAAAAGGACAAGGGATTATGTAATTTTCCAATAATTCAGGTGATACTTGGTGAATATTTCTGTGGCTCCTAGGAAAATTGAAAACATTACATATGTTAGATCACAGCAATGATGGTCAATGGCAAAACAAAATTGATGAGATAGCATCTTTTCCATCAATGAGCCATGAGGCAGGGCACTGGCAGCCCCAGCTGTAGCACTGGCTGTCCCATGAATACGATATGTGATCACGTAGCGGGTGTGACTACAAAAGCCAATCAGGAGGCAGCCCTAACCTAAAATGGATCTTTTACCCATGGGTCACAATCTAAAATTTTCGTTCCTTCAGATTAATTCATTTAAGTAAAGCCCTATGATTTTTTTTTAATATCCTCTTTTTAAAATGTGAATTTCTCTGAAAAGGAAAATCTTCTATCACTTCTACTTCAGGAAAAATTAGTTTATTTAACACTCCTCATCATAAAATAAGAAACAGGAGGCAGCGTGAGGTCACTAGCTGTCACAGGAACATAAGTAGACTAGACACTGAAAGGCGGTAGAAAGCTGAAGATAAACCTCACTAGCTTCACAATTTTTTTTCAAGATGTTCCTCTTGAAAAGGAGACATATTCACTGGAAAATGTCTCTAAGGAAAGATCACAAACTGTAACCTGTCACAGCCTCTTTTTCTTTCTTACATTCATGCTCTGTCTTAATTTCCAGGCAACTTTATCCATGATTCTTAAAATCCCAATTGAGTTTTAAATGAAACCCAGGATTCAGATCAGAACAAATGGATTTGAATACCAGCTTCACCACTTGAAAACTGTATAATTTTGAACAAGCTACTCAGCCTTCCTGAACTCCAGTTTCCTCAGAAACAATACATCTAATCCTCTGGATTGCTGTGAGGATTTGATAGAAAGATGCCCATCAAGGACTTAGCAGAGAACCTGGCTCATACAACTGTAATAATTACTGGATTTATCAGGGTCATGGACAGAGTGGAGAGCAGCTCAGTGGTAGAGGTCAAGATAGTCACCTATGAAACAAGGGAAGAGAAAGAGGTAGAGAAGACCCTTGAAAGACAAGCATGACAGAAATCAGACTTGTATTTATATTTCCTTAGATTCAGTATCAGTACTGAAAACAATCTCTCTGTCTTCCCATAACCAAAAACATCCCTGGAAGTTCCTAACAATAGAGAACATTAAAGAGGCTGCCGCTGACATGGCACACAAGCTAATGAACCAATTAGAAGTGTTTCTGTTACTGAGATATCTGTAGATACTGAGAGAAGGCATTTTTCTCTCACTGTCTTCTCTTTACCATGCAACAGATGTTCATCCCCTGTCCCTCATGTCACCACCACAAATATTCTAAATATCATTTTAAATTACTTTTTAATATAATTTAAAAAATAAGGACTGAAATGATTGGAAGACAAATAAGAATACCATACCAAAATAAAGGTCTTATTAATTAATAAGAAAATTAATTTACTCAAATTATAGGAATACAGACAAGGAATTCATGAATAATTATATTTGCATGGATTTGAAATCTATAGATCAATTTGGTCTTAAATAAACATAATTATTTTTATCAGACTAAAAATGCTAGTTAGGCTGCAGGATGTGACTTCGAGTCATGCTATCTTTTTATATCAGTTTTGTTTATGTGAATACAAACAAAAAGTAATAATTTTCACTAAGATATGCATCTAATAAGAAAGATCATCTGCAAATCAATTTCCTAAGAATAATTTTGAAATAGAAATTACATAAGCAGGAAACTATGACAATGGCATGAAAATGACGATACCTTGTTTTGGAGACACTGATGTGTACAACAGGGAGAACATCTCTCTGTCAGAAGGTGAACGGCAGTTAGAGGCTTAGGAAGTATCTATTTCCCAGGAATATTGACATCATGATCACATAGAAATTGACATTAATTGTGGCTTTGATTACTTTTTCTCTTGGATTTGTAATATAAATGCAACTCATTTTATTGTTCTTCATATTACTGTATTTCATAGATAGTTTATTTTTTACATTGAAGGTTTGTGGCAACCTTGCATCTAATCCTGCATGTGCTCATTTCCTATCTAATTTTAGTAATTTTTGCAGTATTTCAAAGTCTGCATTATTATTATATCTGCTGTGGTGATATGTGATCAGTGATCTTTGCTCGACGTTACTATTATAATTGTTTTGGGGTGCCACAGCAACATTTATATAAGATGGAAAACGTAATCAATAAACGTTGTATGTATTCTGACTGCTTCACTAACCAACTTTTCCACTATCTGTCCCTCTCCTTGAGCCTCCTTATTTCCTGACACACTGCTATGCTGAAATGAGGCCAACTAATAAGCATACAATGGCCTCTAAGCGTTCAAGCAAAAGGAAGAGTCATTTATCACTCACTTGAAATAAACTAGAAATGATTAAGTTTAGTGAGCAAGGCATGTCAAAAGCCAAGACAGGTAGAAAGCTAGGTCCCTTGGCTCAAACATTTTGCCAGGTTGTGAATGAAAAGAAAAAGTTCTGGAAGGAAATTAAAAGTGCTACATCAGTGAACACATAGATAAGAAAGCAAAATAGCCTTATTGCTGATATGGAGAAAATTTTAGTGGTCTGGATAGATCAAACAAGCCACAATGTCTTTTAAGCCAAAACCTAATCCAAAGAAAAGACCCTAACTGTCCTCAATTTTGTGAAGGCTGAGAGAGGTGAAAAAGCTGCAGAGGAAATGTCTGAAGCCAGTGAGGTTGGTTCATGAGTTTTAAAGAAAGAAGCCATCTCCATAACGTAATAATGCAAAATGAAGCTGCAGGTGCTGATGTAGAAACTGCAGCAAGTTATCGAGATTCAGCTAAGATAATTGATGATAGTGGCTACACTAACAAGAGATTTCCATGTAGATGAAACAGCCTTCTCTTGGATGAAGATACTATGCAGGACTTCCATAACTAGAGAGAAGTCAATGCTTGGCTTCAAAACTACAAAGACTGGCTGACTCTCTTATTAGGGGCTAAGTCAGCTGTTGGCTCTAAGTTGAAGCTGGCACTTATTTACCATTCAAAAAATCCTCAGGCCTTTAAGAATTATGCTAAGTCTATTCTACCTGTCCTTTGTAAGTTAAACAACAAAGTCTAGATGACCGTACATCTGTTTACAGCATAGTTTACTAAATATTTTAAGATAAGGGTTTGAGACCTGCTGCTTGAGGAAAAGGATCCTTTTAAAATATTACATTGACAATGCACCTTGTCACCAAAGATCCCTGCAGAGATATGCAAAAGGCTAATGCCTATACAGATGTCCAAGAAGGCTAATACCAAATTCATTGACAATGCACCTAGTCACCTAAGAGCCCTATAGAGATATACAAGAAGACTATTATTTTCATGCCTGCTAACACAACATCTAGTCTGCAGGCTGTGACTCAATGGGTAATTTTGACTTTCAAGTCTTGTTATTTAAGAAATATAGTTTGTAAGGCTATAGGTGCCATAGACAGTGATTTCTCTGATGAAATCTGTAAATTGAAAATCTACTGGAAAGGATTTATCATTCTACATGCCATTAAGATTGATATGCTTTGAATGTTTGTCCCTTGCAAATCTCATGTTGAAATATGATTTCCAATGTTAAAGGAGGGGCCTTGTAGGAGGTGATCAGATCATGGGGGCAGATCTCTCATGAGTGGTTTTGTGACATCCCCTTGGTAATAAGTGAGTTCTCATTCAGTTAGATCATATGAAATCTGGTTGTTTAAAAGTGTCTAGGACCTCCGCCTTCTTTCTCTCTTGCTCTAGCTCTCATTAGGTAATGTGCCTGCTTCCACTTCATCTTCTGCCGTGATTGTAAGCTTCCTGTGGCCCTCACCAGAAGCTGAGCAGATGTTGGTGTCATGCTTGCATAGCCTGCAGAAGTCTGAGCCTATTAAATATCTTTTTAAATAAATTACTTGGTCTCATGTATTCTTTTACTGGAATGCAAAAACAGACTAACACAAAAAATCGTTAATAATTCATTAGAGAAGCTCAAAATATCAAAGATAAGAGTTTGGATAAATTTGGTTCCATCACTCATGGATGACTTTGAGGGGCTCAAGACTTTGGAGAATTATGTCACTGCAGACATGGTAAAAATAGCAAGAGATGAATTCCTCTTTCACAATTTTCCTTGTTTTCTCTCCCAGTAATGAGCTGTATAATACTCATTTTTTAAACATCTCTATGGGTCCAGTGCATGAATGAGAATTAAAATTCCACAGTGTTTAGCCATCACTGAATTTGTACAGTTTGTCACAGGAATGAGCCTTTCTTAACTAGTATGGAAAGCTTATTTATAAGTTCTGACTGAAGAAGATGAGGATTGAAAAGTCTTGAGATTTAATGTTCTTCAGGGAGCAGTTTCAGGAAAGTGTGGAAGAAAAAGCTATGTTTTTACAGGTGAAAGAACGATCGGAAAGTGTAGAAGTGAAGGCATTAAATGCAGTTTTGAGGAAGGAGGGAAATGGAGAGGAGGAATTTTGTGCTGAACAGTAAGTAAGACATGAGACAATAACCTAATCCGAATACAGGGTCAAAAAGGCTTTCTGTAAGGTTGTGGAATAGTAACAATATCTAAATGGTGGACAGGAGGAAACAGGTGCTAAAGATGGAGAGATTGAAAATTCAAGAAGAAATATTTATACAGCAAGACCACAAAATGAAAAAAGAGAACAATGTGAGAATCAGTCATGCTTTTAGCCTTTTAGGAAAAAGTAAGGCCTTTCTTATTCCTTAATAGGTAGGGAGGTGATAATTTAATGAGAAAGAGCGGATACACTAGAAAAGGCTTGAGATTCACTGTGTAAATGGGTGTCACGTATGCCCTAAACATTCCTCTTTACAGACCCCACCTATGACCCCCTAAAGCCCACACAGAAGCTCCTATTGCCATCTCAGTTTAATCTAGCATGTAAAAAATGCCAAGTGTCTTTTATTGTCTAGGGTTGTCGCGAAGGAAGAGTTCTTCTATACAAATAATAACTACAAAGAGAAGTCTTTGTGAAGTCTATCAAACTCTGTTTACATAGCACAATTTGACAACTTTCATCTTGAGAACTCTTAGTTATTCCACAAACATTTTTTGAATGTCTACCACATACTAAGACTAGGAACACAGTCAGGAAAGAAACAACACATAAGTAAACAATTTCAAATTATAAGTGCTATGAATGATATTATAATTTAAAGAGAAACTAAGGGGGGCTATATGGGAGAGAATAATATTTTGGTTTACCCACCATCCTACACCAAAAGTATTGTACTTATTAATTGGAAGATTATGAAAAACGATTAAGTGAAGCTATAATCAATTCAGTGAATTGTTCAAAGTTATACCATTTTGGCCATTCATCCTAATTTTTGGCATCATTTTTAGAGCCAATTTAATTTCAGTTAGAGCACGTCTGAACTTGTGTAATTTCATAAAATGTGTAAATGCTTTAAAATATACTTTTGTTGTATATCCCTTAATGAAGTATCTTAACAGTACCACAGTAAGATACTCTTTCCTTCATACAAGTCTATAGCTTTAAGACTTTTGTTTTGATAAGATGTATTAAAATTACATGCATACACTCATATGTGAACATATAATTTAAACATGAATATATATATTAAAATTTAATTGTGAATTTAAACAACATTATGTAACAACAACATTTCTTGGCCTGCTGTTCAGCATCCTTTGTTTATCTTTGTGAAAAACTTCTTTCAAGAGTATGTGATAATAATTCATTTTCAAGTAACCTGCTATCAATGCATGTGAGTTTCTGAGAAAATTCTTTAGAGAGCCAGATTCACAATGTATTTTTATACATTTGCTAAAAGAAATTTTAAGAGATAAATCACAACAAAGACAGTAAAATGTGAAATAAATAATATTATATGTGTGATTGATTTACTTTTTATCTCTAGAGGCATTATTTTTTCTTTATCTGTTGTGAAGCTTTAGTCAAATAGCCAGTAATATAAAATGTTTATGGTTTTCTGGATTGGAATTACAGTTTCTTGACCTATTTGATTCAGGCTAGATCCTTGTCACAGTTTTTCATTTTAATGAATAGAGAAAACTTGTGAGAATGCTTAGATTCTGCTTTCTTTTTTACATTGGAACCTCAGAGAGTTTGAAAAAAAAAGTTCCTTTTCCAAACACAACTATAATTTCACACAGATTGTATTCATTTCCATAAAAGATAGAATGTATTTCAAAGTAGCACTCTGATTTTCAATGGAATAAAAGAATGACTTATTTTCAGAATACGTCCAATTTTAATATCATAAACTTTAACTTCTTACCCAGACGTCCAAAATAATATGTAGAGAATTGAATATGTAAACAACTTCATCTGCTCTTTTCTTTTTCCTACAAGAATATCTTTCCTGTTTCAAAATTCTGTGCAGTCATGCACTGCATAATATCATTTCAGTCCACAACAGACTGTATATACAGTGGTGGTCTCATCAGATTATAATGAGAATGAAAAATTCTTATCACCTACTGATGCTGTAGCCATCATAACACCATATTGTATATTTCTGAAAAGAGTGACACCTCCTCAAGAAGATCCTCAGGCAAGTCCCTCAGGAGGCATTTCAGAAGAAGGCATCGGTATCACAGAAGATGACAGCTCCATTCATATTCTTGCCCTGAAGCCCTTCCAGTGGGACAAGTTGTGGAGGAAAAAGATAGCGAAATTGATTACCTGATCCTGTGTAGGCCTTAGGCTTATGGTTTGTTTGTGTCGTTTTTTAACAAAAAGATTTTAAAAATTAATAATTACACATTTTTAAAATAGAAGAAAGCTTACCAAAAAATGGATATAAAGAAACTTTTTAAAATAATTTAAGTTCTGGGATACATGTGCAGAATGTGTTGGGTTGTTACATAGGTATACACATGCCATGGTGGTTTGCTGCACCCATCAACCCATCATCTACATTAGATATTTTCCCTAATGGTATCCCTCCCCTTGCCTCCAACACCACAACAGGTCCTGATGTGTGATGTTCCCCTCCCTGTGTCCATGTGTTATTATTCTTCAACTCACACTTATAAGTGAGAATATGTGGTGTCTGGTTTTCTGTTCCTGTGTTAGTGTGCTGAGAATGATGGTTTCCATTTTCCTCCATGTCCCTGCAAAAGACATAAACTCATCCTTTTTCATGGCTACATAGTATTCCATGGTGTATATGTGTCACATTTTCTTTACCCAGCCTATCAGTGATGAGCATTTGGGTTTGTTCCAAGTATTTGCTGTTGTGAATAGTCCTGAAATAAACATACACATGCATGTGTCTTTCTAGTAGAATGATTTCTAATACTTTGGGTATATAACCAGAAATGGGATTGCTGGGTGAAATAGTATTTCTTGTTCTAGATCTCTGAGGAATTGCCACACTATCTTCCACAATGGTTGAACTAATTTACACTCCTGTCAACAATATAAAAGCATTTCTAACTCGCCACTTCCTCTCCAGCATCTGTTGTTTCCTGATTTTTTTAATGATTGCCATTCTAACTGGCATGAGGTAATATCTCATTGTGGTTTTGATTTGCATTTCTCTAATAACCAGTAATGATGAGCTTTTTTTCATATGTTTGTGGACCACATAAATATCTTCTTTTGGGAAATGTCTGTTCATATCCTTCACCCACTTTTTGATGGGGTTGTTTTTTTTCTGGTAAACGCGTTTAAGCTCTTTGTAGATTCTGGATATTAGCCCTTCATCTGATGGATAGATTGCAAATTTTCTCCCATTCTGTAGGTTGCCTGTTTACTCTGATGATATTTTCTTTTGTTGTACAGAAGTTCTTCAGCTTAAGTAGATGCCATTTGTCAATTTTGGCTTCTCTTGCCATTGTTTTCGATAATTTAGTCATAAAGAGTTTGCCCATGCTTATGTCCTGAATGATATTGGCTAGGTTTTCTTCTAGAGTTTTTTATGGTTTTAGGTCTTAAGTTTAAGTCTTTAATCCATCTTGAGTTAATTTTTGTATAAGGTGTAAGGAAGGGGTCCAGCTTCCACTTTCTGTATGTGGCTAGCCAGTTTTCCCAACACCATTTATTAAATAGGGAATCCTTTCCACATTGCTTGTTTTTGTCAAAAATCTGATGCTTGTAGATGTGTGGTGTTATTTCTGAGGCCTCTGTTCTGTTCCATTGGTTTATGTATCTGTTTTGGTACCAGTACCATGCTGTTTTGGTTACTGTAGCCTTATACTATAGTTTGAAGTCAGGAAGCATGATGCCTCCAGCTTTGTTCTTTTTGCTTAGAATTGTCTTGGCTATACGGCCTCTTTTTTGGTTCCATATGAAATTTAAAGTCGTTCGTTCTCATTCTGTGAAGAAAGTCAATGGTAACTTTATGGGGATAGCATTCAATCTGTAAATTGGAAATATGGCCTTTTTCACAATATTAATTCTTCCTATCCACGAGCATGGAATGTTTTTCCATTTGTTTGTGTTCTCTCTTATTTCCCTGAGCAGTGGTTTATAGTTCTTGAAGAGGTCCTTCACATCCCTTGTAAATTGTATTTCTAGGTATTTTACTCTCTTTGTAGCAATTGTGAATTGGAGTTCACTCATAATTTGGCTCTCTATTACTGGTGTATAGAAATGCTTGTGATTTTTGCATATTGATTTTGTATCCTGAGACTTTGCTGAAGTTGCTTATCAGCTTAAGGCGATTTGGGGCTGAGATAATGGGATTTTCTAAATATACAATCATGTCATCTGCAGAGACAATTTTACTTCCTCTCTTCCTATCTGAATACCCTTTATTTCTTTCACTTGCCTGATTTTCCTGGCCAGAACTTCCAATACTATATTGAACAGGAGTGGTGAGAGAGGGCATCTTTGTCTTATGCTGGTTTTCAAAGGGAATGCTTCCAGTTTTTGCTCCTTCAGTATAATGTTGGCTGTAGGTTTGTTATAAATAGTACTTATTATTTTGAGACATGTTTCATCAATACATGGTTTATTGAGAGCTTTTAGCATGAAGGGATGTTGAATTTTATCAAAAGCAGGTTTTACAATCCTAGTCTCTGATAAAACAGACTTTAAATCAACAAAGATCAAAAAAGATGAAGAAGAGCATTACATAATGGTAAAGGGATCAATGCAACAAGAAGAGCTAAGAGCTAAGAGCTATCCTAAATGTATATGCACTCAATCCAGGAGAGCCCAGGTTCATAAAGCAAGTTCTTAGAGACTCACAAAGACACTTACACTCCCACACAATAATAATGGGAGATTTTAACATCCCACTGCCAATATCAGACCAATCAACAGGACAGAAAATTAATAAGGATATTCAGGACTTGAACTCAGCTCTGGACCAAGTGGACCTAACAGACATCTACAGAACTTTCCACCCCAAATCAACAGTATATACATTCTTCTCAGCACCACATCACACTTATTCTAAAATTGACCACATAATTGGAAGTAAAATACTCCTCAGCAAATGAAAAAGAATGGAAATCATAGCAAACAGTCTGTCCAACCACAGTGCAATAAAGTTATAACTCAGGGCTAAGAACCTCACTAAAAAACACACAACTACATGGAAACTGACCAACCTGCTCCTGAATGACTACTAGGTAAATAACAAAATTAAGGCATAAATAAATAAGTTCCCTGAAACCAATGAGAACAATTATGCAATGTAAGAGAATCTCTGGAACATAGCTAAAGTACTGTTTAGAGGAAAATTTATAGCACAGAATGCCCACAGGAGAAAGTGGGAAAGATCTAAAATTGGCACACTAACATCATAATTAAAAGAACTAGAGAAGCAAGAGCAAGCAAATTCAAAAGCTAGCAGAAGGCAAGAAGTAACCAAGATCAGAGCGAACTGGAGGAGATAGAGACACAAAAACTCTTCAAAAAAATCAATGAATCCAGGAGGTGGTCTTTTGAAAAAAATTAACAAAATAGACCACTAATCAGACTAATAAAGAAGAAAAGAGAGAAGAATCAAATAGACACAATAAAAAATGATAAAGGGGAAATCACCACTAATCCCACATAAATATAAACTGCTATCAGAGAATACTGTAATCACCTCTATGCAAACAAACTCAAAAATCTAGAAGAAATGGATAAATTCCTGGACATATACACCCTCCCAAGACTAAACCAGGAAGAACTCAAATCCCTGAATAGACCAATAACAAGTTTTGAAATTAAGGCAGTAATTAATAGCCTGCTAACAAAAAAGCCCAGGACCAGATAGACTCACAGCTGAATTCTACCAGAGGGATAATAAGAAGCTGGTACCATTCCTCCTGAAACTATTCCAAACAACAAAAAAAGAGAGACTTCTCCCTAACTCATTTTTTGAGGCCAGCATCATCCTGATACCAAAACCTGGCAGACAAAACACCAAAAAAAGAAAATTTCAGGCCAATACCCCTGATGAACGTTAATGTGAAAATCCCCAATAAAATACTGGCAAATCTAATCCAACAGTGCATCAAAAAGTTTATCCATCATGATCAAGTTGGCCTCATCCCTGGGATGCAAGGCTGGTTCAACATATGCAAACCAATAAACGTAATCCATTACATAAACAGAACCAATGACAAAAACCACACGATTGTCTCAATAGATGAAGAAACCATTTTGTACAGCTGTTCAAAGTGTGTTTTAAGCTAAATGTTATCATAGGAGTCTAAAAGTTAAAAAAATGAAGTGTATAGGGTAAAAAGTTATAGTAAGCTAAAGTTAATGTATTATTGAATAAAAAATATTTCTGATAAACTTAATGCAGCCTAAGTGTACAGTGTTTATAAAGTCTACATGAGTGTACCATTATGTCTTAGACCTTCAAATTCACTCAGCCCTCATTCACTGACTCACCCAGAGCAACTGCCAGTCCTGCAAGCTCCATTCATGGTAAATGCTCTATACAGGTGTGTCATATTTATCTTTTAAATCATGCTTTTGCTGTGCTTCTTCTATGTTTAGATACACAAATATTATAGTGTTAAAATTGCCTACAGTTTTTAGTACAGTGACATGTTGTACAGGTTTGTAGCTTAGGAACAACAGGCTGTATCATATAGCCTAGGTGTGTAGTAGGCTCTACCATCCAGGTCTGTGTAGTTACACTCTATGATACTCACACAATAACAAAATTCACATAAAGATGCATTTCTTGGACTGTATTCCTGTCATTATGTGACATATGGCTGTATTCAAAACATTATGTCAGATTTGCTTTTACTTTCATTATTATTTTAATCTTAATATGAGTCCTTAAAATAATTCACTGCATTTTGCTATTTTGTTATAATTTTTCAATATCCTCCATACTAATTGTATATTTCACGTAATGACAGATAAAACATTAAATGAAACATTTTACCAAGTCTTAGGTCAAAAAAAACAGCTTGGTTCTAGACACATTTTTCCTTTTCTATCCTCAAATATCACTGTTATAAATATGCTCTTAATTAGGACAAAAGAAATCATTAATGGTGGAAGATAGACGGGAGCCATAAATTTTACTTAAATAATATATTTTTACTCAGTACCTTAAATTAAATCACTTCATTTAAATTCTTATTAATCAGACTGAAAAATATACATTATATATGTATAATATATAGAAAATACATAATATATATTATGCTGAGAGGAGAAACATATCAAAAACTAAGTAGTTATGAGCAGTTTGAAATCCCTCTATCAGATAAAACACCTGTAAGCTTTTCCTAAGGAGAAATTATGAGTCATTATATATAAAGTCCTAAAAAAAAAAGAAGGTGCATTGTCTTATTATATATAATCTCTGCAATTTTAGGACCAAAGCCAAATTTGAACTGGCACATGCTAATTTTTTTTTGTTTGTTTGCTCTATTCATTGACCTGTGATTCTCACTGATGGAGTTCAAAAACATTTCATTAACTTCTCAGTATTTATGATATATAAATAAAATGTATAGTTTGAAATAAAATATCAGAAGCCTTTTTAACCCTTCCAATAGCTACATTAAAAGATAAATGCTAGGTTACAGACACTTGTCTCGTCTACACTGAAAATCACTATCTGGTGTGTTTTTTCCTTACACTCCTATATTATTTAGATCTCTTTTTTCAACATTTTGACATACATTTCTGTTGGGATCTGACTCAGCTGATACAGCAATTTTTGCATCAGGTCACCTGTATGGACAAGGGAAATTCTTTATGACAACTGTTGTAGCTTAGATCGCTGTGGGTAAATGCTTACTTTACCCACTCACCCCTATCTCTCCATATCCTCAGGCTTCTTGACTTCAGGCTGGGTCATATGACTTGTTTTTGCCAACAGGATAGTAAGATTGAAATGAGCTTGGATGATTGAGCTTACTCTCTTACACTTCTGTCATTGCTATGGAAAGAATATACTCCTGATAGTTGGCTGGTCCCAGAATATTGAGAGACATGTGGAATACACCTGAACTTATTCCGTAGTCCCACGCCAAACCCAGTACAGCTCAGCTTCATTCTACAGAACCACAGCCAATCTGCAGACAAATGACTGAGAAATAAACGCTTTATTTTTACACCACTGAGATTTTTGTGGTTATTTATTATTAAGGGATAGCAATTTAAAACCACAACATTTGAGAAAAGGTGACTGAATCATACATTTCAAAGAAGAAGAAAATAGGCAAACCTTATTATCTCTGATCTTCTAAGATCAGAAATTTTCTTTCAAGTTACTCTTATGAATTTTTTTTTTTTTTTTTTTTTTTTTTTTTTTTTTTTTGAGACAGAGTCTCGCTTTGTCATCCAGGCTGGAGTTCAGTGGCCCAATCTTGGCTCACTGCAACCTCTGCCTCCTGGGTTCAGGTGAGTCTCCTGCCTCAGCCTCCCGAGTAGCTGGGACTACAGGCACGTGCCACCATGCCTCGTTAATTTTTGTATATTTAGTAGAGATGGGGTTTCACCATGCTGGCCAGGCTGGTTTCAAACTCCTGATCTTGTGATCCACCTGACTCATGAGATGCCATGACTCCCGTTTTATAGAGGATGAAACTGTCTTGGAAAGTTAAATGAATTGCCCTTGTCCACACAGGTAACCCAGTGCAGAATGGCTGCCTCAACTAATTCAGATCCCAATGGAAAGGTATGTCAATAAGTTGAAAAAAAAGTCAAAGTAGTATAGGAAAACAAGGAAAGAAAAACACAGTGGATAATATGACAATCATCTGTAATCTGGTGTTTATCTTTTAATCAAGGATGACAAGTGAGAATATTTATTTAAATCACTTCAATGTTCATCTTGCAATCATTACTGGTAATATTCTCTAATGATACTTTGGTTTTAGAGAAATGAGAATCATATAGTGTACAACAATAAGAATGATACTATAAAGCAAAAAGCACATAAGGCAGTTCTTGTAACCTTTGTTCTCACAATCTGTTTCTCTCTGTGTGGTTTTTTTTTTTTTTTTTTTTAATCTGTCTGAAGTTTTGCTGCTTGTTCCAAAGTTTCCAGTCCATTTTGGATTCTGTAGTCAAAATTAAGAAGGAATATATTCTATTTGGTCTCGCAGATTGCTACTGTTAACAGATAGGAATTATTGTACTAAGGTGTTTTACCAATGGAATATCACTGGGTCAAACCAAGCCCAATTAATGGCAATCCTAGTCTGCCTGTCTGAACAGAATGCTATGGCCATTGCAACCAGAAAGGCCTACCAGACATCACAGACATTGATCACTGTATTTAGTGTGGCCAGTTACAGCTGTATAAAAGAACATATCACCCTGATGAGGAATAGCAGATATTTACTTCCACACACCTAAGTGAGTTCAGGTCTAAGTAGAGTTCTCTAGCCTTTGGTATGTTCATTTTTTTTCTGAATATTGAACATCCTAGAGAACACTAGAAAACTGATGTCTTACTCCAATTAATTATAAAGAGCACATGCCATGTATAAATCTTAGATCTTGTAAACTGTGATTTGAAAGCCAAACAATTGTTGCTCCCTTAAGATTTTCAACAACTTCCAAAGATGAACATTTTCTCCAGAATCAGGCTATTTTCCTCCACTCTACTGAAAAGAGCACATTGATGGGCAGAATCACCAATTAATGAGAGAAAAGACTTTGTATAACGGTGTTTTCTATGATTCTGCCTTTTCTTTTAGGCCTTCTTCTGATGCTGGAAGATTAATTTGCCTTCAGAGCAACTGACAAGCATTCATTTACCGAATAATGATTTTCTAAATTCATAATTTATCTTGTTATATGATGTCACTAATTAAGTAAAGCTATAATTTACAAGGTTGAAAATTCTTTTCAGCTAGTCACTGTCAATGGTTTGATGTAACTGAATGGGAAATGAATATTTCCCTAGACAGTACATCCTAGAGTTTAGAGACTCGACAAAAAAGAAATCCAGGGTTCCTTATGTCCTTTTCATCATAATATAAACTGCATTATAAAGGACTTATCTATAAATATGAGGCCATAAGGAATATTAAGGAAAATATAAATGTGACCCCTCTGGGTACTTGGAGAGAGTACATAAACATTTTGAAATATGCTCTAGGAAGGCAAGATATGTAAGAACAAAAATAATGAAACAAAGAATGTGGTGAAAAGCCAATTCAGAAAAGAAATTGGAGTGGTATTTTATCTAAAAGAGTTTTAATATGTCCACAGCACATGATTCATCATATTCATAGTGTGTCTTTTAAAACCAGAGAGAAATGCAGTGTGCTAAGAAATCTAATAAACAATGTTATAAAAGTAAATCTCAACCCAGACTAAATATGGCCTTTGCATAGTGAAAACGTTCTCAGTTTTAGAAAGTTTTTTTTTAATATACTAGTTTTCTGAGAATAAAATCAGAAGATGCCACCTCCAAAGAGTATACATTGAGCTTATGTTCCAGTCATCACAGGAAGAAAAAAATCATACCAGCGCTGATGCTGGCTTTCTGATAAAACAATAAGGCAACACTAAAAGAGGTCTGATAGCATCTTAAAGATCAAGTGAAAGAGTATTACTGATAAATTAACACTTACTTTATTTACATATACCAATGCCTATTTAAGCAGGAAAAGTCACTATATGTTTTCTCCAAACGGCTGGAAAATATGTTATGTTTTTGAGCTGCTATGTTAAGATTTGTGTCTGTGGATATTTCCTGAAATAAAATCCAAATCTATGACATTTATCTAAGTACATAGGCCAGGAAAAGTGGGAATATAATCAAATTAATTCGATTTGTTAGGACTGGATTCCTTATATTTTTGGTGGCATTATTCTGTGAAATGGTTGGCAATTTTTTAATTAGTCCCATTTTATGGGATCTTAATATGCTGCCAAGTGTACTTGAGCTTCATGTTACTATTTCTTACTCTTTTATAACCATGACCATTTTCTTTCTTTTTTTTAAACACCCCAATGCTGATTTATTTTCAAAAAGGTCTGTGTTATCCTATAGCTTGCCTGTTTTTTTGTAATATTGTACAACCTTTGAAAGTTACATAAGTTGTAATGATCTAATAATATTAATAGACATCCAGAAAACACTTTCCCTCCCTCCTAACAACCATCCAGGGATGAATAAAAGTTCTGAAAATAGGCCAGTTCCATATGGGCTCTACCCTGATAGTAACACAAAATGAAAAGAGAAGAGAACAGAAATCAACTAAGAGGTGTGGCCAGTGTCTCTCAGGAGTGGGGTTGTGGCTGTTGCCTGGGATCACGAAAGGCAGAGCCTACAACATGCAGTATGGCAGCCAGCAGACCTTGCAGCCACATCTTCCTCACCCTGGCACACCCACATCTCAACTTAGGTGTCATGGAAATCCTTCAGCAGGCTTCTCCTCCGCTGTTCTGCTGTATGCATCTGGCTCTCCATGTCCTCTCTGTCATAGCTGTCTGCACACTCCACTTTCCATGAGAGGTTTTTCATCTCAGCCTCCAGCTAAGCCTGCTGGTATTCAAACACCTTCTTCCTGGGTCCAGACTGGTAATAGGCATGTGGGTCGGTGTATTGCAGGGTGTATCGACACTTGGTCAAGAGCTTGGCAGCATTTTGTAGGTACTGCTGGTTGATCCACGTCTCCAGATTGTTCATGACCCTCTCCTGAATCTTCTCATGAATTGCTGGTATGTCTCTGCCTCTAGCTGCAAGCTTTTGTTGTGGTTTTCCTACCTCTCAAAGCAGAATAAGTACTTCTTGAGGGTTTCTCTTGTCTGGGCTTGTTAGCTCTCTGGTTCACAATGTCAAGATTCTCCTTGTAATGACTGCACTCATAATATTCACTGCCACGAGTCTTCCAATCTCTAGACATATCCAAATATGTACTTACATTTGGAGCATTGGAAGTGATTGCAGCCTCCGCTTTTCTCAATGCAGACGTTGCACTTGGGGCCATCTTTAGTGTGAGCACTAATGTAGTTGGCTGATCCAGAGTCGTCTGCACACTTTGTGAGCCATTTCCGGATTGTGGCGCAGTCTGTGGGTGTTTGATACATCTGATGACACTTGAAACAGAAGACCTCCTTGCACCAACTGCATCATACTCAGAGAGCTCTAGGCTCCTGTACCCAAATAGCCATGGGGCGTTCTGCACCAGGGCACAGCTGGAGCTGGTAATGACTCTCCACGTGGTCCCTGAAGAGGTAGCATCTGTATTTCTCTTTCAATTCTTCATTAGGAAGCAATGGAAACACAAAGTCCTCTGGTGTATGGAATGGACAGTCCTGAGCCACACAAGAGACTCCCTCGCCCACGCTGTCCTTGACGAGAACTAAGCAGTGCTGTTCTCAGCAGCTGTGGCAAAACTGATGCTAAAAGGCCAGAGAGAGTAGGTTTTCTTTTTACACAAACTGCATACACACTGCACAGTGGTGAGGAGGATGGGATGTGGGAACATGTTTTGAGGGATTAGGCTGAACTTGAGCCTCAACAAGCAGTTGAGCAGAATTGGACTTGTATCTGTCCAATATCTCTGAAACTTGCCAGTGGAAATTAACTAACATAAGTTTAGTGACTGAATGAAATACCTTTAGGACAGAGGCTAAGCTGGTCATGTGCTCATTTGAGGGCGCCTTGACATTCCTTGCAGTTCAAGCAAGTCAGCTGGTTCTCCTCCAGATCAGAGGCATCAGTCCCCTGCTGTCCCACATTGCTGGCTACTGCCATGTAATAGTCCTCTATGTCCCCAGGGTCTTCATCCTCTTTTTTACAATTTGGATCATAGTTTTCTTTATTGCTGTCAGACCACTGGTTATTCTCGTCCACGAACATCTTAGCATCTAGCTAAGTTGCAGATCAGGAAAGCAGTTGCTTTCCCCCTCCCCGCAAAACTACCACTTCATCAAACGCATTAGTATTTTTGTCTTCTGTAATTCTTGGCGATCTCCCAGGCTGATATCACCCAAATGTTCTATGTAATATGATTTACACTGGGAACTGAGGCCCCATGGTCACTGAGCCCAGGCAAGCCAGACCAGGTCAGGTCAGGCCAGAGGTATAGGATTGAGGAGCAGCGGGCAGCCATGGCCACTTCCAATACGTTTAGAATACAGTGCATATATGTTGAGAACTATGTCACACATAAACATGTGAAAACATGTGTTTACCTTTTATACTCTCTAAGTATTTGGAAAGCAAAATTTTCCCAAACATCTATTACACTAATAAATTGCACAAGCTGCACATATCACCAATACTGTGAGATTCTGTTTTTGCCAATAAGTTTTAACTTCACAGTTGAAATTCACTGCTAGAAGCTATGTACAGTGTGAAAGCTCCATTTAACTAAGATCATTTATGCATATCACTTCTAGATTCTTGGGCATTTTTAAAGTCAAATTATATAGCACTCGTCAATCAGTTAACCACTAGCTGTCTCTGGATGCATACACTGTGATAAGTTCTGTGTAGAAAAGAAAGCAATATAGGGAAGTGAATCAGCCACTAAATCTGGTGAGGAAAATATGCCTAGATAATTATAGTATAACATAGTACATCTTACAAAAGACGTAGATAGAAAGTATTTTAAAGTTCAAAGTTGGAAGCTTTTAACCTGCTGAAGTGTAAGGAGAGATTCTTGGGAAAGCTTTACAAAAAAAAGATGACATTTTAGCTGAGTTAAAAAGAGTAATTGTAGTTTATTAGACAGCAAAGAGGTGAGGAAGAAGAAACTCTGGACAGAAAGAATAGCCTGTGGAACAGCAAAAAGGCATAGAGGATAAGCATACAGCTGTGGAGGAGAAAGATGTGAATTTTATTCTAGCCTTGTCTGCTTAATTCTTTTTGCCACATTGGGCACCTTATGTAGCCTCTCAAATGCCCTATTTTTTTCCTTTTAAAATGGGGATAATGATTATACCTCCCTCTTAAAGTTGAGCAAAGATTAAATGAGATAAAAATGTAAAATATTTGATCCATTCTCTCTTATAATCTAGTGTGCAAATATACTCCTTTCATTTCTTTTGGAGGTAGTAAAGCAAGTAACATAAATGGAAAAACTACAGGATAGTTCAGTATAGCAGGGGTCACGTGAGAAATGAGTGCAAGAATGATAACACGCATTTGGATGTTTGTGGTAATGGGTAGAAATGCCTATGAAAGACTTCAAGCAGAGGAGAGAGGTGATCAGATTTTTGTTCTAGCTATCTAATGTTGCTGGCAGTGTGAAAAAAAGAACAAATGAGGCTGGTAAGTAGGGGCAAGGACACTATTGAAATAATGAGGAAAACGAACAAAGGAAGTACACATCACAGTAGAGTGAGGCAGAACCTTCACGGAACTTGATGAATTATTGCCCAGGGAGAGAGAAAAGAGGAGCAGGAAGAAGTCAGGAAGAATTCATCTGGAAGAACTTCCAAATGTCGGGGTCTCACAACTCAGTGAAATAAGGTCAGAGAACACTAAGAAAAAAAATACAATAAACTGCAGACTGTTATGTTGTTCTAACTACTGGAGCTCTAGGACCGAGAGCTGAAAGTGGTTTGTAAAAACTAGAAGCAAAGGGATGACCTCACAGGAGAAGATGGTCCTGAGTTGAGCTTTACATATAAATAAGGTGTGCACTGGGGGCTAGAGAAACGCAGTCATCAGATGAATTTACATTATGAATGCACTAAGCTGGATCGACAAAAGTTTGTAGTACCGTATGTCATCGGGTGCATTATGTGTTTGTTTATATATTTATTTGGGTGATTTATGTGTTTGTTTATATCTTTATTTATGTTGCACCAGAACAGAGGTCCCCAACCCTCAAGTGGAAACGGGTATCATGGCCTGTTAAGAAACTGGCCACGGGCTCACGCCAGTAATTACATCACTTTGGAAGGCCGAGGCAGGTAGGTCAAGAGATTGAGACCGACCTGGTCAACATGGTAAAATCCCAACTCTACTAAAAATACAAAAATTAGCTGGGTGTGGTGGTGCATGCCTGTAATCCCAGCTACTTGGGAGACTGAGGCTGGAGAATTGCTTGACCCTGGTAGGCAGAGTTTGCAGTTAGCCAAGACTGTGCCACTGCACTCCAGCCTGGTGACAGAGCAAGACTCCATCTCAAAATAAATAAATAAGAATAAATGAATTAAATAAATAAATAAATCAACAACCAACCTGGATGCACAGCCTGAGACTAGATGAACAGCCAGCGAGCCAGCATTACAGCCTGAGCTCTGCCTCCTGTCAGATCAGTGATGGCATTTGATTCCCAGAAGATCTCAAACCCTATTGTGACCTGCACGTGCAAGGGATCTAGGTTGTGCACTCCTTACTAGAATCTATTTAATGCCTGATGATCTGAGGTGGGACAGTTTCATCCTGAAACCATCCCCCAGCCCCAGTCCATGGAAAAATTGCCTTCCATGAAACTAGTCCATGGTGCCAAAAGAGTTGGGGACCACTGCCATAGAGGACTGAAGACAGCTAGTGGCTTCTGTATTCCCAATCATTGCTGGAAAGAGTGAAGATTAACCTAAAATATTCAGAGGAAAGGATGTATTATAATACAGATTCAAATAATACAGCACAACAGTATAAAATTTGCCAAAAGTTGGAAAATTACTTGTTTTGTGCAGGTCATTTTGAGCAAAGACACTGGCCTCTGGGAGGTAACAAAGCATGGCTTTAAACAGATAGGTCTTGGAATAACAGTTTTATTTTGTTAATGGATTCTATGATATTCAAATTAGAGGTATAGAACTATTATTTCAAACAGAATCACCTACAGACATTTTTTCTGGTGTTTGATGTAACATGACAGTGGTCATTGAATCATTTTTTACAAGAAGTCCTTTTTACTGTTTTTGCTAGTCTTTCAGGTAAAATCTAATTATATTTTTACTAGCATCCTATATGGAACATAGTACTTAAAAGTTAAATGTTGGCGGGGCATGGGGGCTCATGCCTGTAATCACAGCATTTTGGGAGGCCGAGGTGGGAGGATTACCTGAGGTCAAGGGTTTTAGACCAGCCTGACCAACATGGTGAAACCCTGTCTTTATTAAAAATATAAAAACTAGCCAGGGATGGTGGCAGGTGCTCATAATCCCAGCTACTTGGGAGGCTGAGGCAGACAATAGCTTGAACATTGGAGGGGAGGCTGCAGTGAGCCGCGATAGTGACATTGTACTCTAGCTTGGGTGACAGAGCAAGATTCCGTCTCAAAAAAAAAGTTAAATGTTAACTGATGAAGTAAATATACAATTCAGTCAGCAGCAATAAAACCAATATGGATTTAGCCAACATCATGAAAATTGGAATAATGAGAAGTTCAAATATAATATGATAAATGGTGAAGCAACTAGAGATACTGCACCCAGGCAGAAAAGATTTACAAGGGGACATGGTAGTTGTACTCATATATTTAAAATGACTTCATCAGAAAGTGGAATTAAATGCTTTATATGACCCCAAAGAATAAAATAAGCTTGTGCTTGAAAGTTATAGATTGGCTTGTTTCAGTAAAATAAGTATAAGAACTTTAAAAAATATATATGAATGAAATGATTTTCATGAGATATTCATGTCTATATTTCTGAAAGCTCAAAAAAAAGTTGAATGATCACTTTTTGGGGTTTTGTAGAGATAACATATTCCAACTTGTTTCAAGGGGCTCCGTCACTCACCAGGAAACACCTGACATGTGTTACATCCCTTTGGAGCTTCTTATTCATTGTAAAGCTGCAATAATATCACATATCCTGCAGGGTCATTGTGAAGAATATAAATGTTTGACAAATCAGAAGATGACTAACACATAAAAGGCACTTAACAAATGCTAGTTGAACATGAATATGAAAAATTCAACTGGGTTTATGACAAGCACTGCAGTTAAAAGATAGCTCAAAGAATAAAGCTGTCAGGTTTAAAAATACCTATTAAAACATTGGCATATAGAGAAATCCATACAGGCCTTCTTTTATGAAAATCCTTTATGTCTTTCATGAAGCTTTATAGTTACCAGAAGACACCAGTCTTTCCCCACCATCACAGAAACTGGAGCAGAAAGAGTATACTATCAGTAAACATTAAGTTCACCTGAATATAGCAACAACAATAAAATAGATTGATTAAATAACGTAGTAGTTTATTTCTCTCTGAGATAAGAAGAAACTCTGAAAAGATGGTCCAGTTCTGGAGTGGCAGCTCCATACTTGTCAGGGTCCCAGGTTCCTTCCCTCTTGCTGCTCTAACCATCTTTATTGTCCTGTCCTATACTGAAAGGTAAGTGCTCATTTTCCAGTCATAATTTTACACATTTTGGTCAATGGGAAGGAAAAGAAGGAGATCCAAGAAGTAGATACAGTCTCCCATTGCTTAACAGTAGAGATGAGTCCTGAGAAGGGCATCTTTAAGTGATTTGGGCATTGTGCAAACATCAGAGTGTACTTACACAAACCTAGATGGTATCTATATCACCTGTATCTATACCTATGCCTATATATATATAGAAATAAGATATCCCAGCACCATTATTTTCCCTACTTGATCTACAATGCCATTATCAAGTGCTATAAATCAGGTTTCTATATACATGCATTATAATCTTCCTAGCCCACCATCATATGTGTGTTCCCTAGTCGTCTGAAACATCCTTATGCAGCACATGGTTGTAGTGTAGAAGTTGCACCAAATGCTTTCAAAGACATCTGATTGGATCATTAACTATGTCTGTGTGCAAGTGATGCTGGGAAATCAAGTCTTTCTACTGGATGGCAAAATGTCCATTGAAAATTGAAGTTCTTACTGGAAATGAAAGGCTGAAGAATACTGGATTGGCAACTCTGCCACAGGCGGATGTACTCAAATACAGAATTTTCTTTAGGAAGTAGTTTTGTACCTGTTTCAACACCTGAACAATGTAGGCTTTAATTCCCAGAGATTCATATGAGTATAGCCAAAATTATTTTTCCCTGAAAAACATTCGAAACAAAACTGATCACCAATCCAAGAATATGCTAGCAAATATAAAAGACATTTTATCAGTTTATCTGATATTCAGAAATATGATTTCCCACCATACTCACTAAGATTAACTAACATCAAATATCAAACTCTAACCTTAAAAACAAAATTTATTAACTTGTGGAATTATTAGCTATACATTTAGAAACTTGGAAACTATATATTAAATTTAATTTGTCTAGTTTTAGAATAGTAAGGTTTTTTTCATAGCAGTATTAAATAAATAAGATAAAATACTTGCATGTAGGCCATTCCCTATTTTTAAGAAAATTGTGCCATCACCCTACAGAAGATATTTATTCTTACATATTTGGTTAGAGGATAACTCACTTCAAAGTAATTTCAATTGAAGTGTTTGTAACATGAAAGATGATCTAAGATAGAGCATCATTTTATAGGCACCAAGACAGCTATCCTATATATACAGGTGAGGTTTTGTCTTACTGTGACTTTTTGTTAAGTGTTTAAGTTACAAGGAAGTCATATTTGTGCTTATGCAGGAAAAATTAAGTTTTGGCTATATACTCAAAAAGAAATGCTTATGCAACAAAAGAAAATATTTTATTATATCTGTTTTAAAACTTACAAATAATTTAAAGAGATTTTTAAAAATAATTCATAAGTATAATAGCTATCTCTCACTTAAAATTTATTAATCATGAAGCCAGTGTTAATTTTTTCTTTATGTAATACTTCATGAATTAATTTTACAAATTGATTTATGATATACTATAATTTCTCCTGTCTAATACATTCTAAGAAATATTTATAATATAAAAATTTTTATTTAAAATTATAAACATGTGTAACTTCACTCAAACTACTAAGGTAAACTAATAAGGTAACCATCAACATTGATGCACAAATACATTTTGAATTATCTGTCCAATTCTCTCCCTTATTACACACTTATTTCAATTTATTTGGAATAGAAATTTTCATAGTATAAAAATATAACTTTGGAAGCACTGGAAACATATCCATTATCTGAGATATGAAAATGTCCTAAGAATAAAATTATATTTTAAAAGAGGCTTTAGAAACATGCTTAACATAACATAATTGAATGTTAAATCTGTATTGAATTCAATGTCATTAGCAAATGATAAACTTCTAAAATTAACTATATTGTCATTTGCTTAAAAATGTGGGAGAATTCTTAAGCTCTCAAAGCTCCTATTATTTGACTTTAATGTAATACACTGAGAACTTCATTATAATGTAGTGTTCAAAACATATCGCCAATTTTTTAAATAAATTCATTTTGCTGTTAAGCTCACATAACAGTTTATAAACAATTTTAAATGGGAGTTCTTGAAGTTTTTAATGGTATTTATCTTTAACACAGCTCTTTTTTATTTCATTGAAAGTAAATTATGTTCAAAATCTAAATTAACTAATTAAAATATTTACAATTAACAACATAAATACACTTCCTTAATTTGAAGTTCATCATCTCTCAAGACTTCAATAACAGCTCTTAATGTATTTCCCATTCCCTCATCCCCTTCAACCCACAACAAAAAATGTGATTAATATTGAGAAACAAATGTGGAACATTCTAAAGTAATTTTTATTTGTGCTAAATTAGCTAAAAAAAAAAAAATTTAACTTATGTAAATGAAGTCCTTTATTTCTATATGCATCTTCACTCTTATGTTGAAATTCTAGACAGAAAAAATAATAATTGTCATCACTTATTGAGCACATACTAGGTTTCACTTTCTGTACTAACCACTTTGCTCATATTATTTCACCTTATTATCTTAACATCAGTATAAGAAGGCCATTGCTCTTACAAAACCCTGAAACATTATTAATTGGCTCAAGCTTTCACTACAGATAATCGTGATGGAACTGTGATTCAAGACCAAATTTATGATTTTAAATGCTGTTCTCTTGACCATTATACTCTAGTGTTTTGCAGATATTCTTAACAAAAACAAACAGTAAAAATCAATCATTTAAACGTATTTGCATATTTTGCTTTGGAACAAGATTTTTGTTTTATTTTTAATTTTATATTTAATATCTCTGACCATTACAGACATGTAAGCTGTAGGTAAAATAGAAATAAATATGAACCTATTTCTCTTAAATTGATTAAATTCCATGTTTAAGATATATTCAATGCTTTTACAAAATAAGCACTTGGAAAATACATTAAACAAACTAAGAAATATAAATATTCTGTTAATTATTTGAATTGTTCTCATTACAATGTGGCTTCTTCTGACAGATATGTTTTGCGGAAATTCTATACCATTAGGGGGTTGACCTGTTCACATATCCAGCAGCTGAGAGCTCTAAAAGACAAGAATAGGGTTCCTACTATATTCAGAGCAGCATTGCTAACTTCCTCTCCTCATATTGTCTCAGTTTGATGTTTTTTGAGATGAAGTAAGTTCTGCTGATGTTTGCTAAGAGACCTAATCACAGCCAACTACCGCCCCTCAGCTTCATATTCCCTCATCTGAATTCCTGAGAAAGTGGCAGAAGCAAAGAAAAGTGATCATTTGGGAAATATAAGCACAAAGTTATGAATAGTCAAGTGCACAAAATGCTCACCTTACAGCTCTATAAAAAATCTAGATGTAACACAACCTGGACTCGGATGAGGAAAATTAAAGCACAATGTATTGAAACTTATCAATAAAATTAACAATTGCTTGGTTTCTTCTTTTCCTCTGTCCTTCTCTCTCACTCTTTTCTTTCCTCCTTCCCTTCTTCCCTTCCTGCTTTTCTTTTTTCTTCCTTTCCCTCTTTCTTCCCTTCCTTCCTCTCTTTGTTCCTTTCTTCCTTCTTTCTTCATCCTCCCTCCCCTCCTTCCTTCTTTTCTTCCTCACTTCTTTCCTTTCTTCTTTTCTTCTTTTTACCAGGTGCTCGTAAGTAAAGCAGATATTTTAATATTGATTTTTCTGTTTCTTAATGTTATTTTGCTCTTGGTCTGCTGTTTTCTAGGTATATTTCCCTGAAGATTTCCTTTGTTCCCGTTATGTGAATAGATTCCATATCTGTTTTTATGGCCTTTAAATCTTTCCCAATGCATGGGCTAGCATCTCCCTTGCCTTCTTGACACAGCTTTCTTAAGATTATTGTACCCCACATTCCATACGTTGAAAATGGAAATGATAACTGTCCACCAAAAATAACTTATCCAATTAACGATACAAAAGATAAATGAAACAAAAAGCTGGATCTTGGAAAAGATAAACATAATTGGTTGACCATTAGCTTGATTAATCAAGAAAAGAAGAGAGAAGAGTCAAATGAACTGATTAGAAATGAAACTGGAGTCATTACAAGCAACACCATAGAAACATAAAAGATCATTTGAGCCTACTATGAACACCTCTATGCACATAAACAAGAAAATATGATGAAATATATAAATTTCAGGAAACATACAACCCTCCTAGATTAAATTAGGAAGAAATAGAAATGCTGAACAGATTATTAAAAAGCAGTGAGATTAAATCAGTGATTTTTAAATTGCTGAAAACAAACACAAAAAAAAGTCCAGGGCCAGATGGATTCACAGCTGAAATCTACCAGATATTCAAAGAAGAATGGAGGCCAATCTTATTAAAACTTCCAAAAAATTGAGAAAGGGGAAATCCTCCCTAACTCATTCTATGAAGCCAGCATCATCCTGATACCAAAATCAGTAGAGGGTATAACAAAAAGGAAAACTACAGATCAATATCCACAATGAACATAGATGCAAAAATTTTCAACCAAATACTAGCGAACTAAATACAATAGCATGTCAAAAAGATAATACATATGATCAAAAGGGTTTCATCCCAGGAATTCAGGAATGGTTTAAAATATACATGTCAATAAATGTGAAACATCACATTAACAGAATTAAAAACAAAAAACCATATGATCAGTTCAATTGATGTAGAAGTAACATTTGATAAAATCCAGTAATCCTTTAGGATAAAAACAGTCAACAAACTAGGCATAGAAGGGCCATACCTCAAAATAATAAAAACTGTATATGACAAACCCACAGCCAACATCATACTGAATGAAAAAAAAAAATGAAAACATTTCCACTGAGAACTAGAACAAGACAAGGTGCCAACTTCACCACTTCTATTCAACATACTACTGGAAATCCTTACCAGAGTAATCACACAAGAGAAAGAAATGAAGGGCATCCAATTGGAAAAGAGGAAGTCAAAATATTGGTGTTTGCTGATGATATGATAGTACACCTAGAAACCCCTAAAATCTCCTGCAAAAGACTCCTAGATTTGTAAACAAACTCAGTAACGTCTCAGGTTACAAAACCAATGTACACAAACCAGTCGCCCTGCTATACACCAACAATGACCAAGCTATGGATAAAATTAAGAACTCAATCCCTTTTAGAACTGCTGCAAAAAGCAAACAAAACACAACAACAAAACCCTAGGAATATACCTAACCCAGGAGGTGAAAGATCTAGACGAGGAAAACTACAGAACACAGCTGAAACTTTCTCGTTTCTATTGATGTTACCTTTATAGTCACACATATCCTGGTTCAAAACATGAGAGTCATTTCCAATTCATTCTCTCCTCTTCCCTTCTTGAGTCCCACTGATCGAATCCTTATTCAGGTTTTCTTTGTTTCTTTCCTTGACTGAGAGCATTCCTCTTGACTGACTTCCCTCCTCCCCGTCCCTCTCTTTGTCAGTTCAACTTCCATGTTGTCATATAAACGTTTTTAAAATTCAAGTCAAATTACACTATTGAAGAGACTCAAATAAATCTAGTTTTATCTCATATTAGTCCTCGTAATATTCACTGAATTTGAATATAAGAAACTAGTTAATGCTTTCCAAATTTCCATAATCCAGGCTTTACCTTTTCTGTTCATGCTGTTTCTTCCCTTCTGCCTCAATCTGCCTCTCTTCATTTAAGACCTAACTCAAACCTCACTTCTGCATATTTTTTGTCTGAAACTATAATCTCTATGTTTTCCAACCCCCTGCATACATTTAGTAAATATGTACCATATACTCCATTCTATAATTTAGTTATTAAAATGTTTGTCTCATTTTTCTCTTCCTTCTTTCCTATAACTCTTGTTCTTCATATATCCTTCTCCATAATGCCTAGTAAAATGGTCAGCGATCAACATATTATTATTTATACATTATTAAATTGTATAAAATTAAATACTACATGTATTTTATAGTATTAAAACTGTACAAATGGTAATAATCTGTTAATTTTATTTTTAAGCACAAGAAAAAAATGTATTTACATAATTTAAAGCTAGAGGATACCTTATAAATCAACTGTAACACTAGCATTCATAATTTAAAAATTTAAGATCCAAAAGTTTGACTCTGTACCTCAAGACATATAACCAACCAATGGCAGAGTAACTGGAATCCAAGCTTGTTTTCTCCGAAGGTAATTATTTGTTGTTAAGAAAAACTGCTGATTTGAAACAACTAAAAATGCAGAATAGGATTTTAGATGCGTCTACAACTTTCTTTCTCCTTTTTTATTTATCAAGTGCAATATGAATTTTTCCTATTAAATCATATTCAAATATTAACAGAGTTTTTGGTAAATGTGGTAAAATATTGCCAGTTTAAAAAAAAAACCTTCTTCATCCAATTTCTACTCAATTTAATAAAAACAGATAGTCAAAGGTACTACAAATGTAATAAAAAAGAAAGCCCAACCTCTTGTCATAAGCTTCAAAACTTGAGGGCCACAATAAACACAGTGTTTGTTGAGGCCCCTGGGCACCCTACATGCATTCCAACCTTTGCATTGGAAGTGGTACATTGAGAATATTCTAGTAATTTTTACAATATTATAATACTTGAACAAGAACAAATGGCATGGATATTGTCTTCTTACTTGGAGGACATGAAAATCATTTCCAGGAGAAAGGCATGAAATAGGAGAAGTAGACAACAAAATAAGTGGAAAAAGACTCACAATTACACAATCGTTTTACAAAACTTTAGGACCCTTGGAATAAAAAGAAGATTGAATGGCTTTAAGAAAGTGAGGACAAGAAACAAAAGAAACCAAAAAAAATATATCAGGCTAATGGAAATTTAATAAACCTTTTGTCAAAATCACTTCAGTCTATAGCAGTGAAGTCATACCTTTAAAATGGTGAGGAAACATGGTCCTAACCTAGACTTTTCCATACAGATTGTCAATCAAGTGTGAAGGATGGATAATGGAATTATCAGATAGGTAAGGTCTCAAAAATTTTCCCTTGATATACTATCAGGAAAAAAGCAACTAGAAGATTAGTACATTTAATATAATTTCTTTACTGGAGTTACGATAATTAAACTAAAAAAGAGGGACACACATGATGCAGATAATATAGAATCCAATTCAGTGGATACACAAATGGACAAAAAGGGCCATGGTGAGGGACAACCGAAGATAACGATTGTAAAGCAAGCCTAGAGGACAATCAGTCCAAACAGAAGCAAAGAGTGTGGGCCTTCAGGGGGCCTGTTGCCAAGAAGATAATGATTATAATAGAGTAACTGATGTATTTCTGTGGACTTTCTAGATCATCAGTAATGTCAATGAACTTAGTGATTAATGAATTATATAGGAAATGGAGCAAATAAAAGAAAATCCAAGCAGTCATTAATTCCAGGGCAAATGAAACATTGTACAAGTAAAGCCTTTGTAATTATAGTTCAATACTTCCCTTAGCTGTAAATAATATTTACAGTGCGATGAAGTGATGACTACTAAAAATAGACTCAACCAAGAAGAGTGATACATAAACATTAGGAACATAAGAATAGGATAAGCCCTGAACCCCCCTGCCCACCCAGAAAATATATGAATACATTCCATGATAGAAAGCTATTAAGTCATATCAAAAACAGAAACCAAGAGATGATAAAAGAATGCTATTTATAAAAATACAGGCAATTAGAAGAAGAAACGTTCGAGGGGTTTAAATAAGGACTCAATGGATTACAAACCAGTAAAGGGAGCAATAGGAAGTGCAATGTTTTCATTGTAGGCTTTCATAGTACAACTATTTGACTTTTAAAATTATATACATGTAAAATTTTATTTAAATAAAAAAAGAAAAGATTCTTCCTGTCTCTAGAAAGATAACGAGTAGCACTGACTGGCAGAAGAAAGAAATTCTGCAAAGAATTAAGGAATAACATTAAGACCTAAGACCAGTGTACAATCAAGTCATGAATCCATTTAAGTAAACAATCAGGCATTTTTAAATATTCTAACCTTCAGGCAATTCACCATCTATGGGAATTTTGTTTTTGTTTTTTAATAAATAAACATAGTAAAACCATTTGAACATAAGATTTAGCCAATGAAAAGACACATGCAAAAAGAGAGAAAAAAGGTAGAGATTATATTTATGAAACAGAATGCAACTGTTGTAAAGTTTGACAATTAAAATCCAACTTTAAAAAATAGAAATATATGGGAGTGAAGGTGGGAGAATATGTAAGAGATGTATTAAATGTTTAACAAAACCTATCTAAAATTAAAATATGTGCTCCAAAAAATAGAGCACAGTGATTCTGATCTTTTGGTCTTTCTCTCATTTTTGCCATAAATTTAGAGGGAACTATTCAGATGCTTAGTTATTTTTATAATCAAGTCAAAATAAGTTGAACAATCTGATTGGTTTGGCATTCTGTTTTATAACATTTGATGTCCCCATCAAACCATATTTTTATCTGTGTACTCATCATCTAACTGCATTTGTGCAGAGAAAGACAAGACATCTGAATGTTGTTAGCCTAATGTTAACACGGTTATTTGAAGATGCTGTTTATTTTCTTCTTTGTATTCTAGTTAATTGTTTGAGTTCTTTAAAATGAGGCTGAATTACATAACTGTTTATTATATAAAAAAAAAGATATTTAAAAAATCTAGCAACCAAAAAGTTCTGTCAAAGGACAAGAAGAAACACAAATACCCATGAATGTCAATAAGGAGATCCCAGTCCAAGTTTTCTGTTATACTGATTGGCAGTAGTTTTCCAGAAGATCTGGATAAGGAAGCTTTCCACTCCAGGTGTTTATCTTCAGTCTACCACCATGTCCTTCCTCTACGTGACAGGAAACTTTGTAAGTCTGACAGAACATCATGTCTCTCTCTGTGCACTTTGAATCTCATTTTCTCAAGATGGTTCAACCTCATTTCCCCCTTAAGGTTTCTAGGTTTTTCTTATGAGGCTAAATCTGACTTCGGGTCTAAAATGTGCCAGGCACTTTAAATGTGCCCATGACAGTCTTGAATATTTATTCAGAGAAGCTCACTTTGCCCTTTACAATCCACTGTATATTTGCCCTGTTCTTTCCTTGTGTAAACTAAAAATAAAATCTTAAGCTCCTCACTAATTGAACAGATTTCGTTTTGGCCAAGGGGATCCCAGGAAAAACTTAAAAAGTGAATTCCTAGTCATGACGTGATGGGAGATCAGACATGTCTCATTATAACCCCTCCATTTTGCTGTTTAGACACAATAACCATATTAATGTTAAAATAGAGATCATAAGGCTGACAGAATGGACTGTTTGTGGCAATAAGGTATTAAATTATAAACAGGATTTAAGCCCTTCCAATCAATGATTTAAGTCATGCCCAACTATGCTTAAATATATATACTATATTCTAACTGCTATGTTTCTTTTTCTCTAGCAGCTAAAAAAGCATAGGCTTTGAGATAAGCACTTGAAGCAATTGCAGCTCACCAATCATCAGACACTGAGTAATTGAGCCCCCCCACCCCTACCTCTTTTCCAACCACTTCATTCCCCACTCCTGTTTCACCAACCTTAGCTACAGCTTTGATTAGACAAGAGACTGGTTTCCCTAACTTTCTCCCGATAAGACTCCCAATCATGGACTGGTTCCAGCCAGTTTACAGAGGCTGTGCACTTGAGTGCCCTAGTATCCTGAAAAGACCTTTTGACTTACAAAACCTAACTATAATGAATTTAAATGTTAAGTTTCCACCCCAAGGTGAACATGAGTCATATGTTACATACATGTTTGTTCACTACACATGCATCAGGACCACATTCATGAATATTCATAACTCCTCCACAACCTGTTGAATATCTGTTTAGCCAATCTTTTCAGTATAATGCTCCTATCTCAACTCCTCCACTTTCCAAGTGCTTGGTAATGGCTTCAGCCTGAAGCACACTTCCTAGCCTGTCAGAATAGCCACCTTGCAGGCTGTAATATCTTATAAGAAAAAAAGTCTCCTTTTCCAAATTTATAAAGACCTTGTGATTTTTAACACTGGATTGCTGTCTCCCAGCCCACCCCCTGCTCTTGTCATATTGACCACACTTCACTTCTGATTGTGCCCTGAAAATCCCCACGCTCTGATGAGCAAGTTGATCTCCTCCTCAGCATGTGCCACAGACTTGATTCTGGCGTGCATCCTATTTCTATGCACTGGAGAAGCTCGACAGCTCCACGACCCTCTTCACCATGCCCCCTCTGGTGTAAGGCAAGGCAGGGCAATTCTTGAGATGTCTCTGTGTGGCAGTTCCACATCAAACAAAATGCTATTCAAAAGGCTGTCTGTAGAATTCATAATAAAACACAAAAGCAGTAGCTGAGAAAAAAGAAGTAAAGCTGGCAGCCAGATGTAAAGATGGCGAACCATCAGAGTGAAAACTCATAAATAGAAGAGAAGTGGCTAAGTCTCTCTCCTAATGAGGGAGATGGTGAAAAATAGAATGACAAATGATTTCTAAAGTGGTTAAGATCCAGGTGGTTAAGAATCTAAATTGGGGGATTGTTTTAAGCAGGCCAATGCTAAAAGGAGTTAAATCTGTACTTGTAGGAGTGCAGAATCTTTCTCGCATTTAGGACTGTGTGAATCAGCTTTAGGTACACTCCAGGTATTGCTGAAGGCTCTGGGATTCTTATCTAGAATCAGCTCTGATATATGGTGTAACTGCTAAAATGCACGAGATATCCCTTATAGATAAACAAGTTGCAATAATCATGATGCTTAACCTCCAGTCTCCATCCCACTATACAGGATCTCAGAGCCCTGTGCCATCCAAGATGAGGCAGCTAAAGATTAAATTCCAACTCTTGTGTTTGGCTTATTCTTTTAGGATACATAATGTGCCCATTTAAGAAAATTCTAGAGAAGAGCAACACTCTTCTCAACCCGGTTGTCTAGCTGAACCCAACTGCAAGTATGGCTTCTATAAAAACCAGAATATGCACCTCTCACAGACTTTTGGTTCTGTTCCCAATTGTTTTTTTGATACTGAAAGCAGCACATCAGAGCACCTTCTCCAAAAGGGGGATTTAGTCAATGTCTATGGCATGCAGTTTAAAGAAAGTTATCTTGTGTGTGCTGCTTAGGCTATGTCCTGCTGTCCTAGAATCCAGTTTTCTTCCTGCTTGGGACACAAGTGAGAGATTTATCAGCTTGGCAATCCTGCCATTATTTAGCTTAGCGTTTAAGACTATCAGCTCCAAAATCAAGCTCAGAAATTGGATGGACTCTACTACTCACTGTCTGTGTGAACATGGGCAAATTTCCTAAATTCTCTGTGCCTGTTTCCTTGTCTGTAAAATGGAGCTAATTATATTACCAACTTGTAAATATAAAAGTATGTTAATTAGAAAGTTGCGCAGAGACACATGGAGTTGCAGTCAAAAAGATTCCGCGGGAGGATCACAGAAAATCCACGAGTACTTTATGAAACATCAGTCAATCTCAAGAGAACATGAAGCCAATACTGGAGAAGTAAGAATTGTCATAAACTCCTTACCTCTCCTCCTTAACCTCTGCCCAATCCAACCAAGGAGGGATCTGAAAACAGACTAATGAGAAATGGAAATAAAGGATAATTCCCAGCATTCTTTATAGAGAGCCCCTAGTCAACTTTCTTTCCCTTTCTCTAACTATCTCTTCCACATTTCTCAGCTCTCGCCAAACAATCAACATCTGACCCCTCATCCCTCTCAGACACCAAAAATGAAGCTCCTTACCCTTCTCACTGTCAAATCTATCAGGCTATATGTATATGTATTGAATAAGCATTGCCAGTTTTTTTTCCTTACAACAGGTGAATGGTGTTCTAAAACCCACCATTCCATGGGCTTCCATACATGCTCACTTTCTCAAGGACTTTGCCCCAGTAACTATGCTCATTTTCCTCTGTATCACCTACATCAGTGCAAATGCATACTGTAATTTCTCTGATATTAAACAAAACATCTCTGATACCATATCTCTATGTAGCTCTGAAACCAATCTTCATTGCTCCACAGAAGAAAAAAAATGCCTCACAAGAACTGTTTGTACAGTTTCCATTTTCCCATCTCCCATTCTTCCATGAATTTAATCTCATAGTCTTTTGTCTCTAAAACCCTACAGAAAACACTTCCTTCGAGGTCACTAATGCCTTCATATTGGCAAATGCAATAGTCAATGAGCTCAGTCACATGTTTTAAGAGTTTAATTTCTTTTCTTTTTTTTTTTTTTTTTTTTTTTTGAGATAGGGTCTCAAGGTGTCACCCCAGCTGGAGTGCAGTGGCATCAACACGGCTCACTGGAGGATTACTTATACATGAAACTCAGTGAAAATGTTTACAACACAGTGGCCTTGGTATAATGTTATAGAAATTAATTTTAGGGTCAATATTATTCTATGTTTCATTCAATATCATTCTGTTGTTGACTGTAACTAGGTATGATTCATTTATTTCACTATTGAATAATATTTTTTCCATGTGATTATATCTGGTTTTTTATTGACTGAATTTCTCTTGTTTTTCTCTTAAACATATCTCTAAATCTCTAGTAACTGTTTTCGTACATGACTCCTGGTATATATGTAAAATATGTTCCCTTGGGTATATCTAAGAAGTTTGATTCTATGAATATTTGTCTTGTGAATATTTACCCAAAGGAATGTTAAAAATATTTTAAAGTGGTTACCTACAACAATTTACAAAAATCTTTTTAATCTACATTTTCTCCAACATTTCATAACATCATACTTACTACTGTTTGCAAATAGAATAGATATGAAAGGGTGTCTATACACAGTCCAAATTTATGTTTCTCTAATCTCAAATAACGTAAAACATCTCTCCTCATGATTACTGGCCTATATTACTTTGTGTTCACACTGCTATAAAGATACTATCTGAGCTGGGCACAGTGGCTTATGCCTGCAATCCCAGCACTTTGGGAAGCCAAGGCAGGTGGATCACTTGAGGTCAGGAGTTTGAGATCAGCCTGGCCAACATGGTGAACCTCTGTCTCTACTAAAAATACAAAAAAATTATCCAGGCATGGTGGTGGGTGCCCGTAATCCAGCTACTTGGGAGGCTGAGGCAGGAGAGTCACTTGAACCCGGAGGGGGCGAAGATTGCAGTGAGGTGAGATCGCACCGCTACACTCCAGCCTGGATGACAAAGCGAGACTCTGCCTCAAAATAAATAAATAAATAAAATAAAAAAGATACTACCTGAGACTGTGTCATTTAGAAACAAGAGGTTTAACTGACTCAAAGTTCCACATGGCAGAAGGTGAAAGGAAGCAGGCATATTCTTCACAAGATGGCAGGAGAGAGACCACAAGTGAAAACTGCCACTTTTAAAACCATCAGATCACTTGAGAACTCCCTCACTATCAGAACAGCATAGCAGAGGCCACCCCATGATCAAGTCATCTCCCACCAGGTACCTCTCTAACAGGTAGGAATTACAATTCCAGATAAGATTTGGGAGGGGACAGAGAGCCACAGAATATCATGGCCATATGCTACTTACTTTCTGTAAAACGCATGTTCATGTCTTTTGCCCATTTTTCTAGTGAGCTATTTTTTTCATTAACTTAAAGACTATATATTTTTAACTTAATGTTTTGCCAATTATATAAATTACAAATATATTATCCAGTTTGTAAATTATCGTCTTTACTTTAATATATAAATCATTCAAAATTTAGAAAAAATAGACAAAAATACGAGCAACATAACCTTACAATATTATTCAAGTGAAAGACTACCCAATGATTTTCTCAGAAACTATATGTAGTTAAATCCAATGTTTACACTATTTAGAAGTCATAGATTTTGAGAAATTTTATGTTAATTTATAGATGTTGGTCTTTAAGAGATAAAAATATTTCAACCTGGTGAAAGTGATCATTACAAAGGTTACAGTTTATTGCTCTGTTGGACATTAACCAGTTATGTATCTTATTTTGGAATTATCCTAAAACATTTTTTATTACATTTTCTATTATATTAGGTTCAATCAGAGAAGAAGAAACAGTAGGAAATCATAAATATCTAGTTTAATATACTGTATATTTCAAACTTAATATTTTTATAAGCACACATATATTTATGGTGTTTATTAAAAAATGTCTTATACAATTGTAGAGGATAGCTAAGGAAGCCTAAAATGTGTAGGACAGCACACTGGAAAATATCATAATTAGGTATTACCTCCAGCGTCATGGGCTAAAGGAATTTCATTGTCCACAGGTGGCAGCTAGAAAGGCAGAACCCGAGGAAAGAAAGAGTAATTTCAGACCCCAGTGCTCTTTGAATTTCTGATCTCAGGAAGGGTCTCCATCATCTTCCAAAGTTCTTCAAACTGATTGTCATCCCATGTCAATTGACATAAATGGCTTTAACTACATTTACAAAATTTCTTTACAAAAATACCTAGATTCGTGTTTGGTGGAATAACTAGGAGAAATGTTTGCTGTTAAACACTCACTGCCTCCCTCTGTCCTTTAGCTTCCTCAAGGGACTGTCCCTAAGGACCCACATTAACAGGACACATACTATAAAAGGAATCCTGGGGACTGGAGTTTACCCTACTCAAACTGTCACTGCAAAAAACCATCATATAGATGATACAGATATAGATAGATACGTAGATATAATAAACACACACATGCATGCACACACATGACACCTACACATATATACACCTAGACATATATACAAATGTTGGCTAGTTCCTTAAATGTTCTTTTGATTGCTTTTAACTTTAAAATGCCTTTCTCGTTACTTAATAAGTTAAATTAAATGTATGAATTGAACTTATTTTATATTTGCATAAAAGTCATGATTTGGCCCAATCAAAAATGATTCTTCACTGATTTTTGGAGCTCCCACTGAGATACCCAGGTAGATTAGCCTGAGACAGCTAAGTAAACTCTTTTGCCAAAGAAATTGCATATATGCTATGACCAGGTAGGCATTTTTTTACTTCCCATACCCTAACCAGTAAAAGAACTTTAACTTTGTCTTTCTAGTTTTGTTTTTAAATGTAATTTTGCATTTTATTTATATTTTGGATTCACACAGGCTATACATTATTTTCTATTTGTAGCAGCAATTAAGGATTTGGTTTTAGAGTAGACCATTTGGTGATATCTGTTGGATAGATGATTGAAATCCTATTCCTTGGAGGGAGCAATGACAGAGAATCTAGTTAGTTATTTTGTTTATTTGTATGTCAATTTCTGATCTCAAAAACCATTAAAAATTTATGTTCACTGGGAACAACGGTCTTTGTGACATAGTCTGAAAAATTTTTGTAAGTCTATGTTTACTTTTGATTTATGGCTAAATTATAGAACTTAAGATATAAGGTATTTTCCATAATTTAGAAAAGGCTTTATATCTTGTGCAAATATAAAATCTTTTTCTTTATCTTGAGGATATTAATAAAATGGATTATTTATAATATCTCTTAAATTAAAGGAGATCTTTTGAAATTGCCTCATACAGATAAGTACTCAAACATTTGTATATAAATCAAGTATAGCCAAAATTCACAGAAAATATAGCTACTTATCTATTACTTTAAGTGTTGTATTAGACACGTTCTCAAGAGAAATGGAACCAATAGGATATATAGAGAGAGCTATATAAGAGGAAATTTATTATGGGAATTGGCTCACATGGCTATGGAGGAAAAGAAATTCTACCATCTGCCATCTGCAAGCTGGAGATAGAAGAAGCTGGTGGTGACTAACTTTGAAGTCCTGAAATCCAGGGGAGCCAATGATGCAATTATCAGTCCAAAACCAAAGGAAGGCCTGAGAACCGGGTGGGAACTACTGGCTTATGTCGTGGAGTCTCAAGGCCTGAAAACCAGGAGTTCTGGAGTTTGAGGGCAGAAGAGGAATGCTCCAATTTCAAAAGAAAGAAACAGAATTTGCCCTTCCTCCCTGTTTTTGTTCTATTTGGGCCCTCGATTGATTAGATAATACAGGCCCACGTTGGTAAAGGTGAATATTCTTGATTCAGTTTACCAATGCAGGTGCTGATCTCTGCCAGAAACACCCTCACAGACACACTCAGAAATGTTTTACTAGATATCTGGATATTCCTTAACCCAGTCAAGTTGATGAACACAGTTAACACAAGTATGCCAGACTTTGAAAAAAATATTTCTTATAGAAAATGCTAACTCAGAAACATTTAAACATTCAAGTCCACACAATTAAGATAAGTCTTTAAACAAATCAGGATCCTTTAATAACTATGGGCTAAGAAACAAACAAACAACAAAAAAAAAAACACCTATTTTTTTGTCTGATTTATCAACATTAAGTACAATACAAGACTACCTTTCACTTTTGTAAAATTATGAGCTTGTTTTCTCATTAAGAAACCTGTTAATCTAAACTTTCTGAATTCCTTTATGTATTAAAGAAAGTAATATTACTTCTATATAATGTTCAAGACCATAGAAATGTGACTTTAGATTCAACTAAATTGAAGTATATTTCTAAAAAATGTTTTTGTAAGAGTAATTACATTTTGTGTCAATGTAAACATGATTTCTAAAATCCTTAACTTAAAAACTTGAATTAATATTAAGTCAAGTTAAATAATGATTAAGCTTTGGATATGTGTATAGTTTCTAAGTAACACAGAACAGTGAAACCATTCTGACTAAACCTAATTCCAATTTACATAATACATCTTTACTTATTCTGCTTACATGTTTATAGAGTAGCAGTCTTTGGCTTACGTTAAGAAAAAAAATTCTATTTGCCATTTTAAGAAGGTATAAAATATGGTTACCCATAGAAGTTGTGATATAAGTATCATGAGTTTTACTAACTGCAAAAATGCTTTTCTATGAGACTGTTTTCTCATCTCCTAGTTTTTTCTATTAAACAGAAAGTATTAATTTGGTTAAAGGTTATAATTAATGTACATGATTATGACTGTACTAGGAACTACAGTGAGAAGAAATACCACTCTGTATACAAGGTGATGCAATGAGATTTCCTTTTGAAGGACAAAAGAAAGTCGCAGTAGAGTGTTGGATTAAACTGTTAGTTTGTTTAATAATATGAAAGAACATACTGAAAGACAAAACTTTAGAAATATTTAGAAACTTCAGGAGACTTTAGAAACTATGAGAAAAGAAGAATCTATGAGACTTAGTTTGTATTCGCTGAGTCTGAAAAAACGCTATAAAAGATATTAAAAATTCAGCAAAATCTTTTCCATATTAAAGGCTCATTTGTAAGATAAATTTTTAAGGAAAACTCATAAAGCTGAAATGTCAAATAATATAATCATGTAAAACTAGAATTTGATTTTCTCTTTGTTAAAAGAATAAATTGGTGTTAGAGCCTTTAATGAGGGTTATTTAAGAAAAAGTTATTTTTATTTTTTAACTTTCTATGTAATAAGGACAGAGAGCATAGGTTCTGTAATTCACCAGAGTAATCTTCACTCTTTTTTTGTTGACTTCCTCATGTATTTGGTTAATTGAAAACAAACAGTTCCCGACTTACATAAAAGCTAAAATTCCTTACAATTGTGTTTTCTTCTTCCGTATTTAATTTTAAAATTTACTGAACTATAATACTGTACTCTGGCATTTGTAAACTTGACCTAACAAAGTAACCAAGTCAACTCTGATAACCTTGCCTTTCCAGGGATCTAGATAGAAGGAAAATAAACTTCAGGATACCTTTCACACCTCAAACCATTTTTGAGATTTACCACAGCTGTCACAGTAAAAATAAATAAATAAATAACAATGATTTTCTATAAAAAGAATTATGCTAGGAATATTAAGATTCTTTCTTCATGTTTCTCAATTAGCTTCAAACTATTGTATAAACTATATAGGAAAATGTTAAAACAAAAGACACATTCAGACTCCACTAGGTTAAGTTTCTGCACTCCATAAGAAAGCCTTGGAGACTCGTACTGATTTGTTAAACTCTTGTTATCCATTCCATAGGCATGTCATTACCCTCAGGAGATATATTGATCAAACTACTATGAAATAGTTATATATTGTACCCACATAGAAATTTCACTCTCTTCAATGATCCTGTTACTGATAACAGTAATAAATTAACTAGATTTCAGTCTCATTATAAAATATATCTGATGTTTGCCTGAAGAAACTGCTAAAAGCTATTGGCTAGAATTGTGTCACAAGGCTTGTGAAAAGGATTATATTAGGTATTATGAATTATTGATGATTCAAAAAATAGACTCTTTGGTAAAAGCTTACAGGCTGACATCACTTAAATAACTTTCAGACAAAAATGAGTGGATTGATTAAAAGTTTCCTGGATTCTTTTTAGTCTATAGCAGATCAAAATTGTGAATACATATTGTTGATTCGAAATACAGCAGAACAAAAATTAATTGCAGTTGGCTAAATAAGCTGATCCAAAAAGTTTTATTGTATGTATTTATTTTGAATAATGTCGATTTTGTATTCTTTATGAATTGCTTTACTGAAGATATAGTTCACATATAATATGTTTAAGGTGCACAATTTAATAAGTTTTGACATATTTATACACTTTGTATAAGTATGTTATCAAATTAAGATTATGAACATATCCACAACCTCCAAAAGTTTCCATGTGACCTTTATAATGCCCCCCTCCTGCCCAGCTCTAACCTGCTCCTGTCCCTAGGTGACCACCAATCTGCTTTTTGTCAATACCAACTAGGTTGTATTTTCTAGAATTTTGTAAAATTAAAATCAAACTTTATGTACTCTTTTTTCATCTGGCTTCTTTCACTCAGCATAATTCTTTTGAGATCCAGCCATGCTATCGTGTGTATCAATAATGCATTTCTTATTATTTCCGGGTAGTGTTCTGTTTCAGGGTTATATCACATTTTGTTTATCCATTCAGCTTTTGATAGGTATTTGGATTGTTTACAACTTTTGTCTATTACAAGTAAAGCTGTTACGAACATTGATGTACTAGTCATTTTATGAACCTATGCTTTTATTATCTTGGGTGAATACCTATGGGTGAAATGACTGGATCATATAGTAGGTGTGTATTTAATTTTTTAAGAAACTACAAACCCATTTTCCAAAGTGGTCATGTCATCGTATATTCCCACCAGCTGTGTAGGAGGGGTACGCTTTTTCTATACCCTTGACAAAACATGGCATTGTCAATCATTTGGATTATAGATATTTTAATAGGTATTTAGTAGGATTTCACTGTGCTTTTAATTTGCATTTCCCTGATGATTTATTAATGATTGGGGGCAAGTTTTTATGTACTTGCTTGCTATCCTAATGTCTTCTTTGAATTGTTTATTCAAATCTTTTGCCCATTTTTTATTTGGATTGTTTCTTATTATTAGTTCTTAAAATTCCTATACATATTACGGATACAACTTATTTTTTAGACATATGCTTTGGAAGTACTTTCTTCAAATCTGGAGCTTGTCTTGTCATTCTCTTAACATTGATTTCAAAAATAAAGTGTTTTGCTTAAAATGTTAAATTCATTGTTTTTATTTTTATAAATTACGCTATTAGTATCATATATAATAAGTTTTGTCTAACCCAAAGTCACAAAATTTTTTTCCTATACACTGTATTCTTTTAGATTCTTTAAGTTTTTACATTTAGGTCTATGATTCATTTTGAACACATTTTTATATTGTGCATGATTAATCAAATATTATTTTTTGCACATGGATATTTAATTGTTCTAGTATACCCATGTATTAAAGACTGACATTTTCCACTGAACTGTCTTTGCATTTTTATATATAATATTTTGTCCATATATTTTTGAAGAAATATGGGCTCTATTTCTGCACTGTCTATTCCATTATACCGACATCTGCCTTTATGCCATTACTCTACTGTCGTGATTATCTTATAATAAATATTGAATCAGGTATTGTCCTTCCACTTTGTTTACCTCTTCAAAGCTGTGGTTATTCTAGGTTCTTTGCCTTCCCATATGAATTTTAGAATTAGCTAGTCAGTTTGTACAAAAACCAAACCAAACAAAAACAAACAAAAAAGCTCCCAGGATTTAGATTAGGACTTGAGTTAGTGGATCCATTTGGGAAGAACTGACCTTTTAACTATATTGAGCCTTTAAATGCATAGCATCACTAATACCTCCATCTATTTAAGTCCTCTTTAATGTCTGTCAATGACATTTGATAGTACAGGGCATGCATGTGTACAGTGTACAGGATATGCATGTCTTGTCAGATTTATCCCAATTTTATATTGTTTAATGCTTTGCAAATTGTCTTGTTTTTTAAAACTTCTGCTTTCAGTAGTTCATTGCTAGAAATGCAATGCATAAAATGGAGAAATACAATTGATTATTTTAGTATGCTGCATTTTAAACTTACTTATTAGATTTGGTGGCTTTCTTGTAGATTCCATTAGATTTTCTACATAAATGATTATTCATGTATGAATAAATACAGTTCAGCTTCTTCCTTTAAAATCTGCCTTTTATTTCTGTTGCACTTTATTCTACTTGTTCAAAATAATGTTGAGTAAAAGTGGAGAGAGTAGACTTTGTTTTCTTCATGATCTCAAGGTTAAAATACTAATTCTTTTATTGTTAAATATGATTATTAGCTTCAGGTTTTCCATAGACCTATTTTATCAGGTTTAGGGTATTGTATTTACTAAAACAGTTCTATCAGTCTCACAGGTAGGTCATATCTGACACTGATGGGCAGCACAGGAGCATGGAACATCCAGCTCTCAACTGTTTTGTTTCCCAGTTTACCGACAGTTTTTTTCATGAGTCTTTGGACTTAATCCAGTGCTTTTCTTTATCTATTAAAACAATCATATTTTTTCCTTTTTTAAAAACTTTATCGGTGAATTACATTGCTTGTTAAAAATGTTGACCAATTTTGAGTTATTTGGAACAGCTTCGCTTGGTATGATGTTTTATTCTTCTTATTTAATTCTGTATTTGACTTGAAGATTTTTTTATAATTTTGCATAAGTAAGTGTGGGTTATACTGATCTGCAGATTTGTTTCTGTAATGCCTTTATCTGGTTTTGTATCAAGATAATGTTGGCCTCATAAGATAATTTAGAAAGTATTCTCTTTCATTTTATGGAAGATGTTTTGTAGAATAGGTATTACTTCTTCCTTAAGTACTCTATAGAATTCATTTAGGACAGTTTCAGTTATAAACTCAATTTCCTTAATAGATATAGGATTATTCAAGTTATACATTTCTTCTGGAAAGGGATTTGTTCATTTCATGAAATTTGTTCATTTCATGTTTTCAGATTTATTGTTATAAAATTAATAATTTTCCTTTTTTTTATTCACCAACTGTTTTATTTGCAAAAACCAAAGCCCATTTCAAGAGCTGAAATAAGAAACTTGCTATTCATATGTTAAAATGACCAACAATCATGCTTAAAGAAAAAGATATTTTTAGAAATTCAATTTTAAAATGTTTCCTTCTTTGAAAGCAGTACAGTAAATCCTCACTTAATATCACGGATAGGTTTTTAACAACTGCAACTATAAGTGAAACAATTTATAATTAAACTACCTTGTTTTGGTCTCATCAACAACAGAATGAGATTGAAGGAAGCAGCATTGTTGGATTATCTACTATAGGTCATTTTGCCTAAAGTCGCAGTCTCCAAGAACCTATTGATGATGTTAAGTAAGGACTTACTGTACTTATTTCTTAACATAGTTATATATGCATGCACATGCAATATGTAATTCTCATATATTTAATACTTGTTATATGATACATTAAAAGAATAAAGTTATATAAGAAATTAAACGCTAGGTCTATTCTCAGCCAACATCCTCATTGCACTCCACAAGCATATGTCCCAATATTGGGAACATCTTGCCATGAGGAAGATAAATCTAGTGTATAAAAATATCCCATTTTTATAAAGCATGGCCCCTACATACCACACAACTTCTTTTGGTGCTCAGCTAATGAATCAGTCATTGATTCTCCAGCAGAATCTAAGCTGCAGTTGCAGTTGCAATCCAGTTGCAGTTACTAAGAACTTATCCATGATGTTAAGTGAGGACTTACTGTACTCCTAGAACCACCTATCCCTCTTGAGGATTCCTTTGAAAGTCCTGTTGGAGAATCAATTACCAATTCATTGGCTGAGTAGTGGCTCAGACTGGTCACACTTATGTTTCTGAGACCCTATGGACATCACTAAGAAGGTTCCTATACAAGCTTCCTTCTTAGTGTTACCCAAGTGTCCCCATGTTCCCACAGAGCCACTTAAAGACAGTTGTTTAGTCTCTTCAGACTGTACGTTTTGCCTTGAAGTATGCCTTATAATTGTTCTTTTGAAAGGTGGTCAGGAGGTACTGGGTAAAAGGAGCTATAGTGAATAGGCCTTCAGTGACGTAGTGATAAGATGTGGGGAGGCGAGCATTCTATATTCCTATGATTAGGTCCCAGTCTTTTGGTGAGCCTGTGCCCCTGGACTGTGAATTTTGCAGGTATTTCTCAGCTCTCCTACTCCTTGTTTGGTAGAACAGAATGGCTGGAAGGGGCTGAAGTTGTGAGTTTTCCTTTCCCCAGGTAAATTAGGCTCTGATATGGCCCCAGTAGGTTAGGCTCTGGTAAAATAGGTTCTCCTAGGGCAGAACTTGTTAAGAACAGATTGCTTTGATATATTTCAAGATGGTTTCTTTCTTTTTTTTATTTTTTTTCTGCTCCACTGGAAGTGCAAGGGGATACTTTCTGATATTCACTCAAAGGACCTAGTAGAGTTCCTAGAGACAGAATTCACAAAAGTATGGGGATGACTGAGCACTCATTTCAGCTTTCAGTATAACTAGGTCCCCCAGGACATTTTAAATCACAGAGTTGTTCACACTGAGCCTCCAGCAATTTGTCAATTAAAGTTCAGGTCTTCCTGCTACAGCACTGGCTCCCTCAGGGTTTCATGCTTTTAGGTTTCTGCTCCCATAATAAGATTGTCTGTATCAGCCTCTTTCTTTCTAATATGGGAGGCAATGATTCCTCCTGTGACCTCACATCTCTGACAAATCTAAGTAGAGTTATTGATTTTTCAGTTTGTTCAGCTTTTTACTTGTTTTTGACATGGAAAGACAACTTCTAAGGTTCTCACTTGCCAAACCAAAACCTGGAAGCCTTTACTATAATTTTAATATCTGTATTATCTGTAGTGATGTCACCTATCTTATTTTTGATACTGATAAGTTTGGTCTTACTTCTTTTCCTCCTAATCAGACTCTCTAGAATTTATTAATTTTTTATATTTTCTTAAAGAACTAGCTTTTGTTTTTATTTTCACTACTTTTTAATATTTTATTGATTTCTACTCTAAAATTTATTATCCCCATTTATCTGATTACTCTGGGTTTAGCTTGCTCTTTTCTTCTAACCTTTTAAAGCAGGTCCTGTCTACTTTCACAGAACACAACTTAGTCAAACACTCATTCTCTATTTGTGTAAGTCTGATCCAATAGCTCTATGTGCATGTTAGTGTTTTTTAGTTTTTTTAGCCAACATAGAAGTAACTCAAATGCAAAATAATTCCCAGGTGAAGTCCATGTTTTCTCAATTTGGAAAGTAAATATTTCCCTTCTATGAGTACAGTTAAAAACCTTAGACAAATTTCTTCCCAATTAAAGTGAAGGTGAAATAAAATATTAAACATTTTCCCACAGATTTTACTATCTCTTCTGCTCCAAAAGTACTCGCTACTGAAAAAATTATTCTTCTGTTGACATTTGATTATAAGTTCTCAACTGAGTGCTCATTTCCGACAACCTGAATCTCTGGTTTCCTTAATAGGATTACACTAATAAACTAGAAACTTGGAAAATAACTTCAAAACTACCCACTTAATTTCATACAAGAAAGCAAAAATACTTACATAATTGTATAGAACCAAAAAGCCTGTAATAATAGAACTTTAACAATAAACTTTCAAAAAAAAATCTTTTTCTCAGAAAAGTTATGCAATAATGAATAGGTTAAGACCAAAAAGCAAATTCCTCTATGGTCCAAAAAGAATATCTGTGGGAAAGAGTTACTCTAGAGCAAAGGGTCCCTGCTCCAGGGCCACAGACCAGCACCTGTCTCCGGCCTATTAGGAACCAGGCCACACGTAGGAGGCTAGTGGCAGCCAGAGAGGAAAGCTAAGCTCTGCCTCCTGTCAGAGCAGCAGGGGTGTTAGAGTCTCATAGGAGCACAAACCCTATTGTAAACTGCACATGCAAGAGATCTAGTTTACACACTCCTTATGAGAATCTAACGATAAATGCAATGCACTTGAGTCACCCTGAAACCATCTGTCCCCCCTGCCCCATGGCCATGGAAAAAGTGTCTTCCACGAAACCAGTTCCTGGTGCCAGAAAGGTTGGAGACTGCTGCTCTTAAGAACTATTTTCTGCCACATATTTGTATTTATTTCAATATTCTATCCAATGATTTTGTTTCATCATACAGGCCTCTAGCTTCTAAAATTATTAGGGAGTTTACAATTTATGACTTGCGTATTTCTTTTGCCTACCCATTCCTTCTTCCTTTCTTCAAGAGCTCAATAAATGTAGGCTGTAGTGCTTAGTTTCCAGTGACAGCCTACAGTAATTCCTCCCCATCCTGTGTGTGTATACCACTCTTGATGTCAAGTAGCACAGCTCATTTCTCCTTTCTTCGACTCTGGTCTGCCTTAAAACTTGCTTTGGTAATTTCAATACAGTGGAAATTATGTTTTGGGACTTTTAAGTCTAAGCTTAAGTCTCATTTTCCACTTTTTGGAAACCAATAGGCAACTACAAGAAGCCCAAGTCACAGGGTAATACCATGAGGAGGAGAACTAAAGTGCTTCTGCTGACATATTCCACTGAGCATCCAACCAGCTGCAAGCCAAGTGAGGGGCCATCTTTAACCTGTAACTCAGTTGCTTCCCCAGATAACTTGAAGTAGAAGAACCATCCTGCAGAGTTCAGTCAACCCACAGACTTGAAAGAGATAAGAAAATGGTGGTTGTTTTAAGTCGTTTGAATGATTAGAATTACTATGCAACAGTAGAAAGCTAATATAGGATGCCAGAATACATGGTTTTTAATTATCTTCTCATTAGGGGGGTTGGAAATAGACATTCTAAAAATTCTGCTTTCTTTCCCACAAATAGTTAAACAGAAAAACTATATTCATATTTTTGAGACGTCAAACATAGGAGATTCTTTACGAACAGGTTAATATTTTCTATGACTATCTGTACATTGTCAGGATTGTAGGACATAACAAAAAGAAAAAAAAAAGATAAAAGGAAAAGGCCTTAAAGTTAAGATTAAAACATTTGGCTGCTATGAAGGTAGTTTTGTTGCCTAGAAAAGTACATAATATATTTATATGTATATAGTAACAAAATACGTTTAGGACTTTCATTGTCTTTTCTAATGTAATCAATACACTTATTACCTGGATGAATCAAAAGTAATATGACAAAATTCAGAATTATTTTTATTTATTTTAGTTCAGGAATAATGAGAAGTAGGGGAAAACCCTAAAATATTAGAATGATCTGACTTTTTGCAAGAAAAATTACATTCAAAATAAAGTCTTATTCATAACTTATTACAATAGCTACTTACAATTTGCTAAATTGTTGGAAGAATATGAGAAAGACGTGATGCTATGCAGAACTTAGAATATTTTGGAAAACACCAGGAAATAATAAAATAGCCCAACATAAACTAATTAGAACTGAAAACATCCATCTAATCATGATATACTGTGCATGACAATATGAAATAAAAGGACTTAAAATTCCAGTGTGACTTTTATGAGACTGAGAGATCAATATTAAGTTAATAAGAAGACTGCAGAAAGGAAAATAGGTCAAACTTGCTATAGAATCATTTCCTTTAGACTTGCTGTATACATTGTACTTACTTTAGTAATGAATTTGTCAGCCTCATATGTAAGTTATTTCTGACATAGACTAGCCGCATGTGGTCATGAAACATCCAATTCTAAAATCTTTTGGCTTATAGTTCTGAGGGAGAGGTAAGTGAAGTTTACCAAAGCAGTGAATTGTCATTAAGCTAGAGGAGATGTGAATCTGAACAAGAAAAGCAGACTCACAGTAACCATAGTGGAGTGTTCTATGGCATAGATAAGATATAACGGGAAAAAAAATAGTCTGCCCATCCATTTGGACACTACTACATTTAGAAAAAATTATCAGAGAGCTTGTGAGAAAAATTGGCAGGGCTGTGCAACATGCCTCCAAACCACTGTTTAGCATAAATCTAAAGTATCTAAAATAAAACAGTGTCTGTGTTTAGCTCTGCTAACCACAACTTTGTAAATGTAGATGCATTTTAACCTACATATCCTATTTCAAGGATTTAACCCAAGGATATACAGGCAAAATTTTTTCAAGATAGCTGCATAAAGATATTTATTGCAACGCTTTTTGTAATAATATTTTTAAAAGGCATATAGCAGAGTCGATCAGTAGGGAACTTCAAGAATAAATTATAGTGTATACATAAAATGGAATAAAATTAGTCATAAAAATAATGAGGTTGAGTTGTATGTACTGATATAGAAATATATCTAAGACATTAATTTTAGGAGGAAAAGCAAAATCCTGGAATAGAGTATAATCTTTTGTGGGGAGTGGGAATGTAAAAGAATATATAAAATAGTTGCATATATATGGGCACACAAATAATTGCATATATTTGGGCACACACATCGATTTTCTAAGTGGAAACTGACTAATAAATTTTTAATGGTAGTTACCTTTGGGAATTAGGACTAGGTATAGAAGATATCACTTTCATTTTATACTTGAGTATATTGTTTCAATATTTTGAACATTTACTTGTATTAATTTATTTTTATTTTTTTTTAATTTTTAATTTTTTTTTTTTTTTTTTTTTTTTTTTTTTTTTTTTTTGAGACGGAGTTTCGCTCATTACCCAGGCTGGAGTGCAATGGCACGATCTCGGCTCACTGCAACTTCCGCCTCCTGGATTCAGGCAATTCTCCTGCCTCAGCCTCCTGAGTAGCTGGGATTACAGGCACGAGCCACCATGCCCAGCTAATTTTTTGTATTTTTAGTAGAGACAGGGTTTCACCATGTTGACCAGGATGGTCTCGATCTCTCAACCTCGTGATCCACCCGCCTCGGCCTCCCAAAGTGCTGGGATTACAGGCTTGAGCCACCGCGCCCGGCCTAATTTTTAATTAATAAAAGCTGATACTAACCAAGTTCGTTGTGCCCACATGCAGAAAATGGTCAAGGTTGGTTTTGCAAGAGAAAAAAGGGTTATTCACAAGCAAGGAGGAAGAACAGCTTTCGAATCTGCCTCACTGAATACAGGGCTTAAGGATATTTATGGTTTAGAGAAGTGGGGCATTCTAAGGTGTGGAGAAAGGTGTTTGGCGTAGGAAAAAACAATCAGTGATCTGTGCAATCCTAGTTATGATTTTGGGCTCTTAACAAAACACATGTTCAGAAAACTGTAGCTTTAGCATGATCTGAGGATGGAGTTCCTGGCCTTCTGTTATCAAAAGGTCAACTCTTGGACATTTCTGCAGGCCTAATTGAAGGATCAGTGGTCTCAACTGGTTTAAGCTGAACAGGAGCTGCCCCAAGTTCCTGAGAAACAACGTAAGTGACAATTACCATAGTGATGATAATAATACTGTATATTACTAATATATTACCATCACCATAGTATATTTATACAAATAAACGTTATCTATGAGAAAGCCAGGGAAGGTTAAATTACAGCAATTAGTGGTGCTGCTTTCAGCTCCTTGGGTAAAAAATATTGAAGAAATAAAATAAAAAGCAGATGACCGAAAGCGAGGGCAGGTTACATTTGGCAGATCTAATGAGATTAGGCCCCTGGATTTCAAAGCTATCTGGTGGGAAGTAGAGACCACATTTCTTCTTTGAATTAACTATATTTAAAAAGAGTGTTCAAATATACAAATAATGCTTTACATTTTAAAAGACATTTAAAAATACCTTCCTGGCTTTAATTCAGTTTTTTTTCTATAAAAATACCATATATTCAAATTAAGATGGCCTCAGAATATTTGACATGACTCCTTATAGAGAAGTTGAAGAAGCCTTCAATAAAACATTTCTTTCATCTTTCAAAACACTTATTAAACATCTACTATGTATAAAGCACTATGTAAACATTGACTGTAACATTTGATCTGGGTTTTCAAGACACAAATGCATTTTCTAGGAGGTCAATGTGAGAAAGGTCATTTTGCACAAAATAATATCCATGAAAGGACATTATACGATCAAGGAGCAGTACATTCAGTGTAATTATACAGGGTGCAGTCATGAGTGAGGAAACCAAGAAGGTAATTTAAGGTCACACTTTCAAGTGTTGGCAATACAATTTTTAAAATGTTTGGACATCTTCATTTGGTTACTGATTAATTCATTCAATAAATATGCATTGTATACTTATTTTCAGTTTTGATTTCAGGGGGAAAAAAAGCAGATTTTGAGACAGGAATGTGTGCAAATAGTTTATTTAGGATACAATTTCAGGGCACACTGCAAAGGAATAAGGAAATGTGAAAGAGAAAAAGAGAGAGTCAGTAAAACCTGTGGAAATCTTTAGTGACACTCAAAACAACTAGGGTTCAATTTTCCTCAAGAACCCTCAGACAGATGGTGTGGATAAACACTTCAGAATTGTTTCATTAGGGGGCTAGAAAGGTCTGAAACTTAATTAAATAATAGTGTGTCATTTTAAAAAGAATATACAAATGGATATAGTGACTAATAAGCAATAAGTAAATGTGTGAGAATGATGTTTATTCTGTGAGAGAAAGAAGAATTAAAAATAAGAGAACCAAAAATAAAATCTCATGGAATCCTAAAATGTAATGTGTATACTGAGTAGGTAATGCCAGTGAAAAAGATAACGATAATCATAAACATAAAAGAACGTGGCAAGATAGCGTTATGGAAATCTGGAGAAGCATCAAGGAGAATGTGATCAATACAAATCAACATTAATTTACTAAATATTTGTTAAATGATCACTAGGTGATAGATATTGTCAGAACAATTAAGAATATGATTAAAAACAGGTTAATGCTTGCCTCCTTGTAGGTTTTACTGGAAGGATGCACCTAGAAATACAGGTCTATTAAGGAACATAGATCTTTAAGTGGAACATCTCAGGATACCAAACAGATAATCCAGGCAATGTAGGGAAACTTAATGGCCAATAAGGAGCCAATGGATTGAAGAAAATGAAGGGACCACAGCACTGAATGTCTTATGAGCTCAAACAGCAGCTGGATATTGAATATGAAGACAGTTGGAAGACTGAAATCAGTAGCCAAACACATCCCCTCATTTGTTGTTCTTTAAATCAGGAACCATCCTAAACACTGAGATTAGACAGACTTCAATTCTGCCCTAAGAATGTCTTCAGAAACAAATTGCTAGAATTATCAGCATTAATCATAATACAGTGATCATCCACCTGTTAAAAAATCCTTAATAGTAATTTACTGCCTACATTATATTTTCAAACAATTTTATTTTGAACAATTATGAATGTTATTGATTAGCACAGCCTTCCCCATTAAGACCTCAAGCTAATCACTCTCCTGTATCCTACACTTCCGTATAATGCACTATACTCTACATTCATTTTACCGTATCTATAACATTTTTAACAAATAATAGCTGAATAATTATGGTATGCCAAAAAGTATACTAAGCACTGAAGCTTCCAAGCAAACCAGGTAAAATTTATTCAGAACTGAACAGTACAATGCATCATCAAACCTCAGAATATTTTTTAACTTTGCTCTTCAAATATAAAATATCTCCACAAACTTGTTGCAAAATATCTTTCAAATATGTGCAGGGGTTGGAGAAGAGAAGAAAGGAAGGAGGTTTGAGAAGAAAGGAAAGGAAAAAGAGATAGGGAGGGTGGAGAAGGAAAAAGAAAAGAAGAAAGGAAAGAGGTGAATGGGGAGGAATCTTGGAGAAGCTACAGGGCTAATGATACAAAGAAACTTTTAATATTTGCAAATAATAATATTTAGGCCAATGTGGAGATTTAAATGAAACAATTAAAGCTGGAAGATGCATAAATCATTTATAAAATATTGAGAGAAAATAAATTTCAATCTAGAACTATGTATACTGTAGGATGTCATTCAAGATCAAAGTTAAATAAAGACAATTCAGATACAGTAAAACTTTATTTACTATCAAAACTCTCCTTCAGAAAGACTTTTTAAATGACCTCAAAATAAAGTGTGAGATACAATGACTAGTGAGGAAGAAAGATGATAAACAAGTTTATGGACTTAAAGATCATAGACTGTATATAACACAATTGACATAAAATTAATTGGTTTGGATTCAAGAGAGAGTCAAAATACTGTATTACAAGAGAATGTATGATGATGATAAGAGGTGATTAGAATTACACTGTTCTAAAATCCCCATATTCTTTGAGAAGTAAGTCACACTTTGGATTATGTTGTATTTAAGATAATTATGCATGTTAAAATGTCAAGGGTAACCTATACATAAAATATTTTATGCAAAAATAAACAAAATTGAATTTAAAATATTTCATTTGTATGTAGAAAGGGTATGAAAAACACAGGCACCAAATAAAAAATAGCACATTATTCAACTTCAAACTATACTAAAAGACTATAGTTTCCAAAAGAGCATGGTACTTGTATAAAAATAGGCACATAGATCAATGTAAAAGAATAGACTTTAACCCAGATGATAAAGCCAAATACTTACAAACAACTGGTCTTCGACAAAACACACACAAACATGAAGTGGGGAAAGGACATCCTATTCAACACATGGTGTTGGGATATTAGGCAAGCCACATGTAGAAGAATGAAAGTGGTCCTCATCGCTCATGCTCTACAAAAATCAACTCAAGATGGATCAAAGACTTAAATCTAAGACTTGAAACCATAAAAATTCCAGAAGATAACAGTGGAAAAACTCTTCTAGGTCTTGGCTTAAACAAAGAAATCATGACCAAGAAACCAAGAAACCAAAAGCAAATGAAACAAAAACAAAAATAAATAAATTTGACCTAATTAAACAAAAAACTTTTTACACAGCAAAAGAAATAATCAGCAGAGTAAACAGACAACCCATAGAGTGGGAGAAAATATTTACAAATTATGCATCTGACAAAAAAGTAACATCCAGAATTTACAAGGAATCATAACAAATCAGCAAGAAAAAAAATACCATCAAAAAGTGAGAAAAAGACATGAATAGACAATTCTTTAAAAATATATATATACACAATTTTTTTTTTTTTTTTTTTTTTTTTTTTTTTTGAGATGGAGTTTCGCTCTTGTTAACCAGGCTGGAGTGCAATGGCGCAATCTCGGCTCACCGCAACCTCCACCTCCTGGGTTCAGGCAATTCTCCTGCCTCAGCCTCCTGAGTAGCTGGGATCACAGGCACGTGCCACCATGCCCAGCTAATTTTTTTTTTGTATTTTTAGTAGAGACGGTCTTTCACCATGTTGAACAGGATGGTCTCCATCTCTTGACCTCGTGATCCACCCGCCACTGCCTCCCAAAGTGCTGGGATTACAGGCGTGAGCCACCACGTGCCCGGCCCAAGATATGCAAATTAAAACCACAATGGGATATCGCCTTAGTCCTCCAAGAATGGTCATAATCTTAAAATCCAAAAATAGATGTTGGCATGGGTGTGGTGAAAAGGGAACACTTTTACACAGCTGGTGGGAATGTAAACTAGTACAACTACTGTGGAAAACAATATGAAGATTTCTTAGATACACCATTTCATCTGGCAATCTCACTACTAGGTATCTACCCAGAAGAAAATAAATTATTATATGAAAAAGATACTGTCACAGGCATATTTATTATAGCTGCAGCTCACAATTGCAAAAATATGGAACCAGACCAAATGCTCAAGAAAACAGATAAATAAAATGTGGTATATATACACCATGGAATACTACTGAGTCATAGAAAGGAATAAAATACTGGAAAACAGCAACCTGGATAGAGTTGGAGACCATTATTCTAAGTGAAGTAACTTAGGAATAGAAAACCAAATATTGTATGTTCTCATTTATAAGTGGGAGCTAAGCTACGAGGAAACAAAGTGTAAGAATAACATAATGGATTATGGAGACTTGGCAGGAAGAATGGGAGGAGATAAAGGATAAAAGACTATACATTGCTTACAGGGTACACTGCTCAGGTGACGAGTGCATCAAAATCTCAGAAATCACTACTAAATAACTTATTCATGTAGCCAAAACCCACCTGTTCCCCCCAAAATATTGAAATAAAATAAAAATAGAAAAAGAAAGTACAGGCTGGGTGTGGTGGCTAACGTGTGTAATCTCAACACTTTGGGAGTCTGAGGTGTATATATCATATGAGGCCAGGAGTTTGAGACCAGCCTGGCCAACATGGTGAAACCTTGTCTCTACTAAAAACATACAAATTAGCCTGGTGTTGTGGTGCACATCTGTAATCCCAGCTAGTTGGGAGGCTGAGGCACAATAATCTCTTGAACCTGGGATGTGGAGGTAAGTGAGCTGAGATTGAGATTGCACCACTGCACTCTAGCCTGAGCCACAGAGCAAGACTCTGTCTTGAAAAAAAAAACAAAAAAACAAAACAAAGTGTAAAAATAATTCCAAATATGTTACTAATCATAGTAATGAAAGCACAACTGAAATCATCAATTAGTCAGAGATCCACAGGCTTGATTAAAATTAAAACAGAAATAGCCTTATTCACAAAATATTCTAAAAATTAAGTACAAATAAACATTAAAAGTGGACACAAAAGAGATGGAGAGCAGATTCAAATAAAATGGTCAACAAATGATAGGCAAAATATATTAAAAGATTAAAGGTATTATTAGTGTTATTACATAATGATAAATGTTTTCGTTCTCCACAATGACATAATAACTCTAAATGTGTATATATAGAGCCTTGAAATATGTGAAACAAAAATATAACAGAACCCCACAAATTATAAACATACAAGATCAAAAGCATAATTTTCAGGGTCGAGTCCAAAATGAAAATATGGGGCACCTTCTTTAAAAATTTTCTAATTTCAAAATGGCTATTACAGAGCATTAAAGCAATCATGAGTCCTGCTAAGTATGGGCCCTGTGTGACTGTACAAATTGTATGCCTATGAAGATGGTCATGTGATTATTCATATAGTCTTAATATATATAAAGCAAAAATTTGACAGAACCAAATGGAGGAAGCGACAATTTAAGTCTCACAGATATTAAAATGTAGCTCTTAAAGTCACTGATCCAATACGTGGTTTCACAGAACATAAAAAATTTTTAAGTTTGATCTAAGGATATTTATATAAACCTACACTTAATAACAGAATACACATTCTTCTCAAGCAAACATTATACATTACAGAATTCTGGCCATATTTTAAGAAATCAGCCAATTCTAAAGGTTTGTTACATCAATCACATTCTCTGACTAAAATGCAATTGACTTATATCTAAATAATGAAGCTATCACTTAAAAACCACAAATTTAGAAGTGTAAAAACTCATATAATAACTCCTGGAATAGTAAAACAATACATAATTGAATAAATAATTAGAACTAACTGATTATTAATTGCTTTGTATACAGTATTATAAAATGTAGGAATTTTATAACCTTACAGGAACAATGCAGTCACACAAGCTTATATTATGGAAGAAGAAATGCTGGAAATCAATGAGATAAGCATCCCAATTAAGATATAAGAAAATAACATAATAAAACCAAAGAAAATAGTTTTTAAAATAAATTAAATATTAACAAACAATATAAAAGAGAACACTAACTGAACTGAAAGTTAGCACTTGGGAAAAAATGAATAAAATAGAAAAATTTGAAAAGATTGATCGAAAATAAGAGAGTAGGCAAAAAAATAAAAGTCAAAGAAGACATGGATATACAACAAATTGAAGACACGTTAAAACAGATACAATGTCATGAAGATTTTATCTTTATAAATTAAGGCCCATAAAGTAGATAATTAATTAGAAAAATATATTTTAGAACGGGCACAGTGGCTCACACCTGCAATCCCAGTACTTCAGGAGGCTGAGGAAAGTGGATCAAGAGGTCAAGAGTTTAAGACTTGCCTGGCCAACATGATGAAACCCTATCTCTACTAAAGATGAAAAGAATTGCCCAGCATGGTGGTATGCACCTGTAATCCCAGCTACTCAGGAGGCTGAGGCAGGAGATACGCTTGAATTTGGGAGGTGGAGGTTGCAGTGAGCCACGATGTGCCATTGAACTCCAGCCTGGATGTCAAGGCGAGACCCCACCTCCAAACATATACATATATAAAACATAATTATATATTTTTTAATGAGGGGGACTTTTAGTCAATTTTCTGTGTTGAATAAATGTTTTGAGTATATAATGAGGAAGAGTTTTAACATCATTCTTTTGCACAGGGATATCCATTACTCTCAGCACCATTTATTGAAAACACTATCCTGTCCTCATTATATTTTTGTCACCTTTCAAAGAATCAATTAGTTCATAAGAGGAAAATTCTATACCTTTTCTATTTCATTGATCTACATGGCTATACTTATACCACTATCACACATCTTGATTACCGTAGCTTTGTCATAAGTTTTGAAATTGAGAATGGTGACTTCTCTAAAGGTGCTCTTCTTTTTTCACTATTATTTTGACTAATCGTGGTCTCTTGTATTTTTACACGGAATTTAGAATCAACTTTTCAAAAAACTCCAGCTGGGATTTTGATAGAAACTTATTGAATCTATAGAAACCATATCTCAAGTTAGGAAGTATTGCCATCTTCTGATACATGACCAAAGGATGCTTTTCAATTTATTGAGATTTTCTTTAATTTCTCTTAGCACTCTTTTGTAATTTTCATTGTAAGAGTCATACGTTTCTTTTGATAGGCTTATTCTTAATTATTTTATTCTTTTTGATACTATTTTAAATGGAATTGTTGTACTGATTTTTTATTTCATTTTCAAGTTGTCCATTGTTATTAGTCATATTAATTATAGAGCTACAATTGACTTTTATATATTAATAATGTAACTTGAAAACTTGCTAAAATTGTTCTTATAAAATTTTAGTGGATTTTTTTTTTATATATGTTTGTGTCATCTGCTTCTTCCTTTCCTCTGTAGATGCGTTTTATTTCATTTTCTTACCTAATTTTCCTGGCTAAATCCTCCAACAAAGTTGAATTGAAGTGGTGGTAGTGGCCATCCTTGTCCTGTCTCTGACCTCAGGGGAAAAGCTCTTAGTCTTTCCCCATTAACTATCATGTTGGTTGTCAGTTTTTCTTAGACATTCTTTGTTAGGCTGAGAAAATTCTCTTTTGGTCTTATTAAAGTTTGTTGGGTGTCTTTATTGTAAAAGAGTATTGGATTTTATCAAATGTCTTTTCTGCATCAATTCTTATGAACATATAATTTTTATCTTCTATTCTATTAATATGACATGTCCATTGATTTTTGAATATAAAAACAGCCTGTATTACTGAGATAAAACCCACTTGATTATGCTAATACTTTTTATATAATTTTAAATTTGGTTTGCTAGTATTTTGTTGACAATGTTTGTGTTTATATACACATTTATTTGCTTTTACAGGTTAGACTTCCTAAACATCCTAAGAGAATATAATTTAACTCATTCACATTATTTTACAGAATTAGCATATATTCTTCTAGTAATTTTCTGAGGCTGAGATAATCCTATTATGAAAATCAAGTAAGGATGTAAACAGAAAAATACAAGGCAATCTTGATTATCAAGATACTTATAAAAATTCTACACAGGGTTTGCAAAAAAATTTTAGCAATGTAAAAATTATTGATATAGCATGATTATTTAGGATTAAAGTATACAAAAATGGTTTTGATATAATAAATAAATCTGGAGTGCTGATGCTGGCCAAGATGGAAGAGGCCCATTCTTCTCAGATCTTCATTTTTACAACTAAAGTATTTTGGAAATAAATAGGATCCAACTTTTATAATGCAATGCACAAAATGCCAAGGGTACAATAGGATGTCAATTATTACACTCAGAACCAGGAAATAACTAGAGAAAAGAAAAATCAATAGATAGCAACAATGAGATAATTCAGATGTTGGGATTATCTGACAAGGATTTTATAGCTGCCATTATAAAAATTTTCAACAAACAAAAACACATTGAAAGAAATAAAAAACAATAGAAAGGCTCAGCATAAAATAGAATTTCTTTGAAGACTAAGACAAATTTATAGAGCTGAAAACTATAATAACTGAATATTTTTAATAAACATTAATAGATGGACATAACAGCAGAATAAATATGATAGATAAAAGGATCAGTGAATTTAAAAATAGAATGACAGAGATTATCCAAACTTAATAACAGAGAAATAGACTAAAAAAAATAAACAATCTCAATTACCTGTGGGACAATAATGGAAGATCAAACTTGCATATAATTGAAGAACAAGAGGAAAGGAGAAAGACCTTGGGACTGAAAAAAATATTTGAATAAATAATGACTAAAAGTTTTCCAGATTTAATGAAATGTATAAAGCTGTAGATTCAAATGCTAAGTGAAATCCAAAGAGGTTAAATACAAAGATTGTGTCGAGATACATCATATTTAAAGTTTTGAACACTAAAGACAGAAAATATCTTAAAATATGTTAGAAGGAAACAGTGTACCAATTTCCAGGGGAGATTAGTTCCAGGACCCATGGATGCTTAAGTCCCTTTTAAAAATGGCATGGTATTGTATATAACCTATGTACATCCTCTTGTATATTTTAAATCATTTCTAGATTGCTTGTAATATCTAACACAATGTAAATGCTGTGCAAATAGCTGTCATACTGTTATTTGTTTTTAAATTTGTATTATTGTGTTATTTTTATTGTTTTTTAAAAATATTTTCAATCTGCAGTTGATTAAATCCCTAGATATGGAACCCATGGATACAGAAGGACTGCATTAGTACTTACAGGAGGACACCAATTTGAATGACAATAGATTACTCCTCTGAAATAGAGGCCCCAAAGCAGCACAAGATATTTCAAGTGCTGAAAGAAGAAGAAAAAATAAAACTATCAAATGCATATCTATACCTTGTGAAACTATCTTTCCAGAATGAAAGGAAAGTTAAACATATTCTCATATGATAAGCTAAAAGAATTTGTCCGTAATAAAACCTATCATTAAAGTAAGGCAAAAGGAACTTCAAGGAAAGGATAACAGAATTGAAACTTCAGAAAAGAAAAAACAAACAAAAAAAATACTAAAATTGGGATAAATATATTAAATGATTCTCATGAATTTCTTAAATCCTATTTGATTGTTGAAGCAAAAATTATTCTCTGATGTAACATTTAAATGTATATAGAGGAATACCTATGATAATTACATTTTGAAAGTGGAGTCAATAAAGGGACCTAAATGGAAGAAAGGTTTTCATACTTCATGTGAAGTGGTAATATATTGAGGTTAGAAGATAAGTTTCATTTGTAAATTATAATACTTAGAGCAACACTAATAAAACCACACAATATCATATGCCCCCAATCACAATTAATTAAATCAAAATTCAATTTTAAAAATGATCAAACAACCACATGAAGTAAGAAAAGAGAAACAGTAAAAACAGAAAACCAATCATAGGGCTTTACTATTAGACCCTATTTAATATTATTAAATAAATAACAATATTTAAGCCATAATATACTAACAATTACTTTGAATGCAGTGGTCTCAATATATTAATTAAAAGTCAGAGATTGGCAAAGTAGATTTTTTAAAAATGCTCTAACATTCTACCTGCAAGAAACTGATTCAATATAACACAAGTGGCTTAAAAGCATAAGATCTTGTGTTTTGTTAGATTTAGACTTAAGTATTTCATTTTATTTGAAGTGGTTATATTTGGTATTACATTTAAATTTTAGTTTTCATATTTTTGTAGAAATTTGCTCATTCTTTTTTCTACCTATTCGTATCTACTGCTGAACCTCTCAGGTGAATTTTTCATCTCATTTATTTTACTTTTCAACTGCAGAATTTATATGTGGTTTCATATGTACTTGGTTTCTATTTTCTTATTGATGTCTACTTGGTGAGAAAGAGTTCTCTTTCTCTCTTCTAGAATAGTGGTCCCCAAACTTTTTGGCATCAGGGACCGGTTTCTTGGAAGAGAATCTTTCCATGGGTGAGTGCAGGAATGCAGACAGTTTTCAGGATGAAACTGTTGCACCACAGATCATCAGGCATCAGTTAGTTTCTCATAAGGAGCACACAACCTAGAGCCCTTTCATGTGCAGTTCACAATAGGGTTTGCAATCCTATAAGATTCTAATGTCGCTGCTGATTTGACAGGAGGCATAGCTCAGGTGGGTGGCAATGTTTGCTCACCCACAGCTCACCTCCTGCTGTTCAGCCCAGTTCCTAACTGGCCACGGACGAGTACCAGTCCGGGCTGAGGGTTGGGGAACCCTGCTTTAACGTAGTTTTATTAGATCTTTGAAAACATTTAGAACAGCTGACAACATCTGTAGGTACAATATCTGGGCTTTCTTGGGACAGCTTCAGTTGAATGACTATTTTTCTGTGTATGGGTCATATTTTCTTCCTGCTTTGTATGTTTCATATTTTTGTTGAAAACTGGACATTTTAAACACTATGTGTGACAACTCTGGAAACTCCCTGGGGTTTGCTGTTGTCATTGCTTATTATAGGTTTTGTTTGTTCATTGACGTTTCTGAACTAAATCTGTAATATCTATATATTTTGTCATGTGTGGTCCTTAGATCTTTGCCCAGCTAGTTCAATAGCAAGCTAACAAAGATTCTCTTAATGACTGGAATGAAAAAGTCTCCAGTCTTTTTCAAGGATTCTGGCTATCTGTTGGGGCATGCAATTAACATTCAACCAGGCAGTTGGCAATTCTGTATTACTTTTCTCTTTCTGCTTGCTCAGCGCCTCAAAGTCAGTGAAAGTGAGAATGCAGGGATTTCTCTGGCCATTTGAGTACATATGCACAGCTCTGAGTATGTGCACAGCCTTATGCATGCACACAACCTGATGAGTGGGTGTAATCTTTTAGATACTCAAAATATTTTGTAGCTTTCCAAAGTCCATATGAATATTTCAGTTTTCAACTTTTCTGCTTAAGCTTTTGATTTGCCTATTTTTACCCAACCATTAACCACCACCTCAAACAGTCATGAAGTTAAACACTTTCCTGTAATTATTTGTACCAAATGCCTCCTGGGGAAAAGTTCCAAGTCAGGTCAAATATGGATAATCCTGCAAATGGGGTCTTTCAGGGAACCATCTGACTGGTAAAAGAATAATTTTGCCTGGGCACAGTGGCTCATGCTTGTAATCCCAGCCCTTTGAGAGGCTTAGGTAGGTGGATCACCCGAAGTCAGGAGTTTGATACCAGCCTGGCCAATGTGGTGAAACTCTGTCTCTACTAAAAATGCAAAAATTAGCTGGGTGTGGTGGCAGGTGCTGTAATTCCAGCTACTCAGGAGGCTGAGGTAGGAGAATTGCTTGAACCCAAGAGGCATAGGTTGTAGTGAGCTGAGATCACACCACTGCATTTCAGCCTGGGTGACAGAGTGAGTCTGCCTCAAAAAAAAAAAATAATAATAATTTCTTGGGAAATTGAATGGGCCCCAACACTACACAGCTGTTATTTTTCAAGGCTACCACAAAGAAGTGGAAAGAGGGATGTGGAACTAAGGCATATTAAAATGCTACAAAACTCTCTGTTTCTATCAAGTTTCAGCCCTTTATCTTAGGAAAAAAATGCTCACTTGGTTGCTGCTAGCCTTTGGTTAATTTCCAAAGTCCTGAAAAGGTTGATTCTTACAATCGTTGTAAGGAGGAAGGAGATTTTAGTGAACCATGGCCCACATTTTTGCTGACATAGTCTACATCTGTTTATGATGTAATCTCTTACAGTAAGAACTAAAGAAAATGTCTTTATTTCTGCTGAAGGATATTGGTAGCAAATATCTATCCTTCTGGTGAAATATTGAAAACAGCATATTAAGAATCAGAATCAAGACTGCCCACTATCATGAAAATTTTCACATTACTAGAATTGTTAGCTTCAAAAACAAGAAAAGAAAAAACAAAATTACAGCATACAAAATTTGGAAAGCAGGGAACAAAATTATTATTGTTATACAACAAAATTATCTACATAGAAACCCAAAAGATTTCAGTGAAAATTAACTAGAATTATTAAAATAGATTAACAATGATGCTGAGTACTAAATTAATACACAAAAGAATTTGCATTTCTATATAAAAATAACAAATGTTTAGTAAATTTAATAAGAAGAAACATAGTAACAAGCTTATATAAACAAGGCAGTGTAGTATTGGTATACAGATAGACAAAAGTAACCAACAGATAGAATGAGAGTCCAGAAATTGTCCTAAAATTACATGGTCAGTTAATTTTTGATGAAGTTGCAAAAGCATTTCAGTGAGCAAATGGGAATCTTTTCAATAATTATTCTAGAAAACATATGCAAAAGTAATTCATGTATATGTTTATTTGACCTCTACTAAATACCATATACAAATATTTACTTGAAATGAATAAGGGGTTTATATTTAAGAGAGAAAACTAAAACTACTAGAAGAAAACGGGAGAATATTTTCACAGCTGTGATGATAGAAAAGTGAGGTAAAATTGGATGAAACACAAAAGCATTAACCGTAAGAAAAACCATTAAATAAATTAGACTTTGACAAAATTTTAAGTTTCTATGCATCCAAAGACACTGGGAAAGGCTCAACAAAACCTCTTGGTAACTATTGTATCTTAAAGATTTAAATATCTGGTAGAATACTCTCTCCCTCACTTCTTTACCACAAGTCCCTTGTCTGTTCTCTACTTTTGCTATTTCATAAAAATCCTAAAATCAGCTTGTCTAAGTTTCCTCAAAAACAACAATCCCAGAAAACAAAAAATCCAGTTGGCACTGGAATTGCTATGAATTAACCCATTAATTTTGACGAACACAAGTTTGACTACATTGGGTGCTCCTATCCAAGTATCTGAATATTTCTTAACTTCTTTGGGTTTTCTTTACTATCATTAAATAAAATATAATTTTTTCTTAAAGTGTTTTTGAGTTGCTAATGTTCTTTTTTTTTATCTTTTATTGCTTTAAACATTTAAGTGAAATTTGCTTACAGTAAAATGTAAGCATATCATTCCATGACTCCAGAAACAGTGAAAAAGATAAACTGCAAATTAATATGAAAGAGTTCTATACATCAGTGAAAATAAATGATCTAGAACAGGGGCCAATGCAAGCTTCAGGCCAAATATAGCCCACCATCTATTTGTTGTATATAAAGATTTATTGGAACATGGCCATTAACTTATGTATTATCTACTTCTTCTAGCACTTCTTGTGCTATAGTCAGTAATAAGTAATCGTAACAGAGACTACATTGCCCAGAAAGCCTAAAATATATCCTACTGGACCCTTCATAGAAAAAATTCCCTAACACTTGCTCTCAAACAATGCATATTCACACAAATGAAGCTCTAAACAGTAATTTTGAGCAGATAGGTACATCTGAGAAAATGTAATTTTATTCATGTAGGTTCTAAAACAGAGAAAATTAAAGTTTTATCGTCAGGCAGGTGTACACAGGTAGTAAAACTTTTAGGAAAAGTAAAGAAATGAATAGAACAATATTCAGACTTGCAGCTGCCTTTGAGGATAAAGGAGTATTCCCTCAGGTAAGTGCATTCAGTCTTCTCTGACACTGATCATGGTTTATCAGTGTATGGTTGCTCATTTTATTATTCTTTAAATTTTGCCTTCAAAGTTTACATTTTATCATATTCAGGATATATTTAAAGAACTTTTTTGTTTTTGTTTTTTGAGATGGAGTCTTGCTTTCATGCCCAGGATGGAGTGCAGTGGTGCCATCTCCACTCACTACGCCTCCTGGGTTCAAGGGATTCTCCTATCTCAGACTCCCAAGTAGCTGAGATTACACATGCCCGCCATCATGCCTGGCTGATTTTTGTATTTTTAGTAGAGACAGGGTTTCATCATGTTGGCAAGGCTGGTCTTGAATTCCTGACCTCACGTGATCCTCCTGCCTCAGCCTCCCAGAGTGCTGGAAACACAGCCATGAGACAGGTCACCCAGCCTTAAGTAACATTTTAAAATAACTTTTTATGGTCAGGTGTAGTGGCTCACATCTATAATCAGAGCACTTTGAGAGGCTGAGGCAGGCGGGTGACCTGAGTTCAGGTGCTTGAGATCAGCCTGGGCAACATGCTGAAACCCAGTCTCTACAAAAACAAAAAATACAAAAATTAGCCAGGTGGGATGGCAAATGTAGTCTTAACTATTTGGGAGGCTGAGGTGGGTGGATTGTTTGAGCCCGAAAGGCAGAGGTTGCAGTAAGCCCAGATCGGGCCACTGCACTCCAGCCAGATGACAGAGTGAGAACCCATCTGAAATAATGGTATTTTCTTAAAAGAATGCTAAAACTTTATTATTATTTTAATACACACATATATACATTATTTGAACACAGAGCTATCTCAAAATTGCTGATCAGCTTTCATGACTAAGGTTATATTGAGTACATACCATGTACCTAAATTATCTCATTTCTAACTCACAACATAAAATGAAGTAGAAACTATTAAATCCCTGTTGCATTAATGAAAAAACTGATGCTAAGAGAGTGGAAGTAACTGGCTTAAGGTCAATAAGTAAGTTGCCTGTTTTTAATTGAAAGTCTTTCTGACTTCATTGCCCAATATTTTAAACACAGGAAAGACTGCCCATTAAAAATACAAATTCACAAAATGATTCCAATTTGATATTTTTAACTTATTGTTTTGTATTTTATGGATCCCACATCTGGATAATCCTATCATCTGTCAGGAAAAATTATCTGTAATTTTATCAATCAGAATTTGGCAGTTAAGTAAGATAACATTATGTAAATAGCAAACATTTAGCAATCAAAGTACTAAATAAAATATAAGAACCTAAAATAGAATTAAGAAAGCGTATTTTGAGTTTCAAGGTAGAGCCTTGGATCACAAGAAACTAAGATATATTTTGATTCTTCAGTGAAGCATTTAAAAGAATGCATTAAATAATATTAATAGGAAATACACATAAAGTTACTTATTTTACTATGTGTAAGGTTTCATAAAGCAAATGTCTATTTTTCCCTAGACAGTATACTGTCTTTTCTCATCCACCTTCTGAACTGTACTTTATTCAGCATCTTTTTGACAAAAAATACTATGCTGTTGGTTCATACTCTCAGTTTCTTCACTGCCAAAGATATTGTATAAATCATAGAAGCCAGATTTATTAATTTGTGCAATACTGCATAGAAGAACTTTGAATCCAGAAAGCAACTCACCAGCTGTGCGATGTTGGGTATTCACCTCCCAGTACATGTCATGTGTTTATTTGGGCTCGCTCTGAGATCCTGTTGCCCACACTGCTCTCTGCAGCATCCAGGACCCAACAATAGGTCTGGGCCATTGCCTGCCCCCCTCAGTCTAGAACTAGGGTACCCCATGCAAAATATTAATTCATGTTCTGAGGAATCCACTTCTATATGTGAGTCTTAAGCACTGTTTTGGAATGCATATATTTTTTGAGTAATAGTGGTGTTTCATTAAAAAAATTCATGTTATACAATTGCAAATCATACTATTACATTATAAAATTACATGTAAATTATAAGATATTTTTAGGTTAGGCAGTCAAGAGAGGAGCCAGGCTTGAACTGTGACCTAGAGATCCTGCCTGAATGCACAGATTATTGTGTGACCAAATGAGTTATTTTGCCTGCCTTAGCAAGCAGTCCAAGGTGCCTCATGATTGCTTTGACCTTACCTACTGAGATTGATTGTGAAAACAGCTAAAATTTTTCAGTCATTCTGCCTGCAACCTAACTTATGACTTATTGCTATAGTCATAAATGCTGTATGTCCAAACAGTTCACAAATAATAAACTCTCCAGTAGCAAATATTTATGATGATCAGGTGGCGAGAATATTTAGTCTCTGAGTGACCATGCAGTATAGGACACCAGGTAGAACACTGTTACGCAAATCTTAGAGAGATGGTTGAGAAAAATATAGAGAAGACATGATCACTGTACTTCCAAATCTTACAGTGTCATCCATTAATGGTGAATTGTATCAGCACATTTTATCAAAGAGCCTAAAAATAATTTGTCTATCTTTGTGATATCATAATCCATGATTCCAAAGCTTCACCCATTACATTTCTCAAATTTTTAAAATGATAACATTAATGGCTGGAGTCTTTTGCAATTTGTGTGTTTGTGTGTTTATACAGGGATTCACACAATCATAAATGATGTGTGGTTGTACCAGGTACACTTTTTGTGTTTTTTGAAATTTTGAGTTGAAGAGTTCATATCATGCAATTGAAAACTAGACTGATTCAAATGTAAATAATCCTTACCTAATTTCTGCTTTTGTGTTTTTATCAGTCAACATTTATATAAGGCCTGCTTTCACAATAGACTTTTAAGAGATTAAGCTTAAATAAATAAATAAAACAATAAATTTTATTCGGCTTTAATTAAAATTGCTAACACTAATTCTGTGAGATAAGAGGCTAACGATAGTTACCTAGCAAAGATAAGTGAGCAATGAGGTTAGAGTCGTAGTTTAAGTGTTTAGGTTTTAATGATGTACAAATTCCTGTGAGGTAAACATTTAGAGCAAACACATTTTAAAAAATAATAATAATTCAAATATGGACTGAAACACAGGCTCCAGTAGATTGCATTTGGCTAAGACTCACATGTTGATTGCACATCTGGGGTTTATAGATGTTACTTATGTTTTCCAAATTTAGAGACTGTCTGCTTCTACTTTATTTATGTATATTGGGCCTACTTATTTCAAATAAAACTGTTAAGAACAAATAAAAAAACAGAAACCAAGGTAGTTTAAAAAAAGAGAGAGAAAGTAAAAAGGGAGATGCTCAATTTCTTTCCATTCAGTCTACAGTAAATAGGTAAGATAAATTAAGGGAAAGTAATTTTCAGTTATCTATGTATCTATTCAAACTGTTTTCCCAGTGTCCAACACAGGAGATAATTAGATGTGGAGCATTATAAACCCCCCCTCTGTAGGGATCCTCTCTTACCTTTTTCTGTCACCGAAACACCAGAGGTTCAGTTTAGGTTTTGCTGCTTGCCATACAGAAAGCCAGTCACTGAGACGGCAAGTGTTACTAGGGAAGAAAGATTTATTCAGGTACTGGAGCCAAGGAGAAAGGGAAGTCAGTCTCAAATCCATCTCTCTGACTAAACTAAGGGGTTTATATAGCAGGGAAGAAAGGTAATGATGTGTGGGAAAGCAGAAGTCAGGGAGGGGTAAGAAAGAGGAGTTTATAAACAGGAATTATGATGGATAAAGGGTCTTGCAACTCATTGTCTAGATACAGTGATCTGTAAGTTTCAGTTCTTTGACACTAGCTGGGAGACCAAAAGTGGGTTTTCTGAGGAAGGAGCACAGGTAAGAGAAATATAAGTATCAAGATTTTAGACCGGAATCAATTACTATATTTATCAAACACACACACACACACGCACACACACACACAGAGTAAACATCAGTTCTCTGGGACAGTTGGGACAGTTTCAGAGAGATTGATCCAAACAAACAAGGGTCGCACTACCACCCAGGGACTAACTTTTCAATTCCACACAGTTAATTCTGTCTATGAGATCTTTATGGCTTTAAAGAAACTGAGGATGCTATGTATGCCTTATTAATTTCCTGCCTACTGGATGTGTCTATACTGATAGAGGAGTGTTGAAATCACCAAACATAACAATGAATTTGTCTACTTCTGATCATTTTATTTGTTTTAGCCTCGTGTATTTTTATGATCTGTTGTTAGGGGCATGTATGTTAAGAATCGTTATGTCTTCATGGAGAATTAAGACTTTTATTATTAAAAATTCCTCTCTTCACTAAAAATTTTTCTTACTCTAGTTGATTTTGTGTGAAATTAATGCATGTATTTCAGCTTTCTTTTTATTAAATGCTAACATGGCATCACTTTTCTGATTTTCTGCCCTCTCTGAGTATAACTGAGCATTTTATATGATTCCCTTTTCTCTCCTCTTAACATATAAATTATACATCTTTTCTTAGCCTTTTTAACGGCTGTCCTAGAATTTGAAATACATGTTTGGAACTAATATAAACTTGCTTTAACATACCATTTCACAGGTAGTGCAGTACTTTTGTGGCAGAGTATTTCAATTCTGCCATTGCATCCCTTATAACAGTGCTGCCATTCATTTCACTTATCCATATGCTATAATTGCCCAACACATTGTTCCTTTTGTTACTATGAACAGTCATCTATTATATCTCATAATAGTAAGAAATAGTTCTCTATTAGATCATATAAGAATAAGATTTTATATTACTTTCATTTATTCCTTCTATGACACTCTCCCTCTCTGTATAGCTCCTAGTTTCTGATCTATATTATTTTCCTTCTCTCAGAACTTATTCTAAAATTTCTCCCATGTTATTTCTTGTTAGTATGCCTATCTTGAGAGAAATTTTTGAGAAAGTTTTTTTTTTTTTATTCACTTTGAAGGATAATTTCAGTGAATATAAAATTGTAGGCTGGGAGATTTCTTCTTTTAATATGTTAAATATTTTACTCTAGCCTCTTCTGATTTTATGGTTTCTATCAAAAAGTCTGATACAAATATCCTTATTCCACTATGGGTAAAATGTTTTATCCTATGCCCTCTTTCAATAATTTGTTTTTGGTTTAGTTTCTGTCATTAATTTTTAAAAACTCTTAGCCATATAATTTAAATATTTTTCTGCTCCTTTCTCTCATGCTGCATCTTCTTGTGTTTCCATTATACGTATGTTGTACCGTTTGTAATTGTCTCACACTTCCTGGATATTCTAGGGTTTTTTAACCATTTCTTTTTCTTTTATTTATTTATTTATTGCATTTGAGTTTGGGATGTTTTCATTGACATAACTTCAAGCTCATTAATTTTTTCCTTGGCTATATTCAGTCTACCGCTGTACTCATCAAAGGCATTCTTTATGTCTGTTAGTGCTTTTTATTTTAAGCTTCTCCTTTTTATTCCTTATTAGAGCTCCCATCCCTATGCCTACTTCAACCATCAGTTCCTGCATGTTGTCCACCTTCTTTTTCTAAAGGCTTAGCATACTAATCATAGTTGTCTTAAATTCCCAATCTGATCATTCCAATGTATCTGCCTACTTTACCCATCAGTTTCTGCACATTGTCCACTTTTTCTACTAAAGCCCTTAGCATACTAATCATAGTTGTCTTAAATTCCCAGTCTGATAATTCCAAATATCTGCCATGTCTGGGTCTAGTTCTGTGCTTGCTTTGTCTCTTAAGATTGTGTTTTTCTGACCTTTTATCATGCTTGCAATTTTTTTGAAAGTTATACATACATATTGAGTAATAGAAACTGAAATAGCTAAGCTTTTAGTGTGTGGTGTTATGTTTATCTGGCTTTAAGTCAGGCTGTATCTGCTATTCACTGTACTGTATGTGTTAAAGGCTTCAGTTTCCGTAATATCTTTGCTTTGCCTCTTTTGCCATCTTTGGATTTTTCTTTAGGTTTGTCTTCCTCAAGTAGAATCTAAATCTTAGTTTTTTAACTGTAATCCATTCTTATTTTATAGGAGCTTGTTAATGGGGGCAGTAAGGTGTATGGAGAAATTAGATCTCAGTCTTTCAGTGGTTGTGTGTCCCTGGGCTGTGACCTTCAGAAACGCATTTCAGATTCCTTCTCTCTCCCTTGGATGAGACATGAAGACTAACACCTTCCTTCATATCGGAAATCATTAGGCTCTGATGAAGTCTTTGCCTTGCTAAGTTGACCTTTGTTGTTAACAATGCTCTAGGTTTTTAGAAAATTTTACTTTTTCTTCTCTCTGATCAAACAAACATGATGGAGTTTTTTCCCTGCTCTTCATCTGAAAATATGGTTGGTTATATCCTAGAGATAAATCCTAGGAAAGTACAAAAATGTCTCTAGATTAGGCATCTAGGGGAGATCGTAACTCTCAAGCTAGTCTATACACACACCATCAGGAATTACTTGAAGTTTTTATTTAACTGTTCCAGTGACTTCTGCTTCTGGCAATCATATGTGTATTTGATATATTCACTTGTTTTTTCAGTTTTTGAGAATGTTGTTGGTCCTGTGACTTTAGTTCTCTGTCCAATTTTTTTAAAGTCATATTTGGCTTGATCAGCTTTTTTCTTGTTTTGAGGATGAGTGATGACTTTCAAGCTCTTAGAAAGAAAACTGGAAATTGTCATATTGTGTCTTAAAATTTATCTTCTCCAATTTAAGACGCCACCCCCTTTTATGCCCTCCACTCCAATGATTTACAATAGATTGAGAATTGCCATATATTTAATGAATTAAGAAAAATCTTAACTACTTCACTCATCATAATAACTTAAAATTAAATGAGTGAATTCTTCTATAGTATAAAAATCTAGCTGTAAGCACTCATATGCATTCACACACAAACATAAGGTGAGCCTGGGCCATCTTTTTGTTCTGAAAACAAGAAAAATACCAAAAACTAATGGATCCAGTTCAAATGAATGAGAGCCATCACAAAGAGCTTATACTGACCTAGACAGAGCGACTTAGAACATTGAAGAAAATAATAATTGAAATTGATTGAAACATATAAAATATGTTATAAAAGTAAAAAACAAAGAGGTATTCAGGTGGATGAGTAGTTAAGGAAAGGGAACAAAGGGAAGGTAACAACTCAGTTAGAAATTACTGCAGGCACCAATCCATTACTCTGAAAAATCTACAACAAAATGAATAGGTATAAGCCTTTATTTGGGCCCTCCAGAATGAATATTTAAGGCTAACAGAATAGCTCTAGTAGATACAAGACATTTCTTCTATGTAGAATGTTTCAAGAGAATAAATTAAGAATAAATAATAGAATTAGAAAAGCATCACTTTGCAATTTCTAATGAAATAACTGCTTCAAGAACCCAACAATGGTTATCAATGAACGGCAAATCATGGGGAAAAGTTGGTGGGAAACAACTGCATGAGCTGTCATAAGCACACAATCTCGGGGAGTAATATTTTTAATGGGTTTAAGTATAAAGATAAAATTGCTTCTAGCTAGTTTTTATTTTAACCTTCTCCTTTTTATTCCTTATTAGAGCTCCCATCCCTATGCCTACTTCAACCATCAGTTCCTGCACGTTGTCCACCTTTTTTTGCTAAAGCCTTAGCATACTAATCATAGTTGTCTTAAATTCCCAATCTGATAATTCCAAAATATCTGCCATGTCATTAGCACTACACTCTGATGCTTCTAAGCCAGATAAATTGTACCAATCAGATGCAGCAAGGACTTCATATCACCTAATTATTTTGGTACTAGCAGTAAGTAGCATTTTAAGAAGAATAACTGCAGTGTGCTCTATATGCATTATCTCCATTATCAGTGATATTTTTTTCAAAAATCTATTTTCAGCGAATATTCTTCTTTTTTTTTTTTTTTTTTTTTTGAGACAAAGTCTCACTCTGCCACCCAGGCTCTAGTGCAGTGGCATGATCTCATTTCACTGTAACCTCCACCTCCCAGGTTCAAGTGATTCTCCTACCTCAGCCTCCCAAGTAGCTGGGACTACAGGCATGTGCCACCACACCTGGACATTTTTTTTTTTACTTTTTAGTAGAAATGGGTTTTCACCATATTGGACAGGCTGGTTTTGAACTCCTGACCTCATGATCTGCCCTCCTTGGCCTCCCAAAGTTCTGGGATTACAAGTGTGAGCCACCATGCCCTGCCTAGCCAATATTCTTAAGATGCTAAATGTAAAGATATGAATTGAGTTTGCAGGACTTGTGCTTTATGCAATTACAATAATGGTTTCCTGAAATATTTAAGATATTTTCAAAATACTTTTGTAACTATATTTAACAATACAGTTCTCAGTATAAAATTAAAATGAGTGGCTCTCCTTTGTTTTGCCAGGTTACTATTTCTGCTACCACAATAAACGGTAGTTGGAAGACCAAGTATGAATTGGAACAGACTTATAGAGAGAAAATTGCTTTATCTAAAATTTTATAATTTATTTTGCTGATAGGACTGAATGAAATTTTGAGAAAAAAAAAATGATGCCCTGTTTATCTTCCTGACTGAAAAGGTCTGATTTTAAATATTAATTTATTAAGTATTTATTGAGCAACCAGTAACCTGGTTTATTAATGGTGATAATTTAGAGTAAAATATGCATATAAAAGATACACCAGTACTCTTATTTCAGAGAAATATGGCTATACTGCACCAATAAATGAGTATTTTCATTTCAGTGAAGGTGCATTAGAGTTAGCAAAATACAGTTTATTTTGAGCATGTAAATGATTATATTATTCTTAATTATAAATTATATTTATATTTCTATCCTGGATCCCCATTACCTGCATAAGGAGCACATCAAAATCCTATTGATCCTGATTTTCCTAGTATAGGATTTGAGAGTTCAGAGAACGAAGAGAATTGTGGCGTAATTGGCCATTTTGCATGTAAAGTTTCATTATTTGCTATTCCCAATTTTGATACCATTGCTGCCCATAAAACTAATTTGAGATATAAATTCTATCCATAGTTGGTAAGGAGTAGTAGCTAGTGAGAAAGGAAGATAATATGATTAGTTAAAAAGAGAAATTATTTTGGAGCATTTTTCTAAACTTCATAATATTTTTAACATTAAAAATAGTTTATTTTATTTTAAGTTAATTATTTCCAGTCTGTATTGTAACCAAACTATGTTTCTGGTAAGCCTGAAAATAATCAGCCAGAGAGAGGTTTGTAAATATTCAAGATTGAAAGTAGGTTAATCCTTGTCTTTCCAATTACAGTATAGACAGTCCCTAACAAACAATGGATTGTCTTTTGTTTTTTTGGCGATAAGATGCATTGATTGAGGTATTAAATGCATTTTCAAATTGTAATATTTTCTACTTACAATGGATTTACCAGTACTATTTAACCCCATCGTAAGTCAAAGAGCATTTGTACAGTTAAATGACAGATATGATCTAGGGGATCTTACTATTAAAATTGTTGCCAGATTAGTCATTGTATAGAAGCATTAAGCTCCTTTTAATCTAGTTATAGCAAAAAGTTTGTAAATTCTATTATTTAAATGTATGATGCAATTGACTTGATCTAGTTCAATTTAAACAGCTTTAAAGTAGCTTACCAAACAGTTATATAATATATATATATATATATATATAAAATCTAATGTAGAAGAATAGAATTATAGTATGCCATAATATTTTTCTTTTAAACTTAAATATATCCAATTAAGTGGTTCATTAGAATTTTTAATAGACAATAAAATAATTAGTGTGCGCTGCAGAAATTTAAGTCACACATTTATACAATATTAGCACAAAATGGTTTAATGATGCTCCATGAGCTGAGTATCAAATACCTATTTTTAAATGGTGTAATCACAGTTTTATAAAATAAATTCTAATGACACTAATCAATTGTGTGCATGTTCATTGGGTTATTTTCAGAACTATCATAAATACACATATATAGACTCTTCAAGCAAAAGAAGTTTGGTAACATTAAAGGCCTATAAAATCTCAAAAAAGTCATTTTATAAGATAAAGCTAAAATTTGAGCATTTCCCTATTTTTCAGTTCCTCTAATATTACTTTGAATTGGCTTTATAATCATGTGAAGTAGAAATATATTTTGTTCAATAATTTTTTTCTAAAATATTTGCCATATCACTTAGATGTTATATTCTGTGGTCTTATATTTTAAAACCATATACCATCAATGAATATAGCTTACTCAACTTATCTGAGACATAAATGGAAATGTCTTACAGACTAATAGATATAGATTTGTGAAATCTTCCTGATTCCATTTATGGAAGGAGTCAATAAATCACAGTTTGAGTTTAACCAATTTTTATGTAATTTGGACAGTGAACAGTTCGTGACTTTGTACATGAATCAATTATAGTCCAAGGCATTTTAATCATAAACATGGCATAAGGAATCCATGCAATTCAACAGACTTAGCAAGCATTAATGTAATACATTTACTGTAAAATGTCTCTGCTAAAAGGATATAATAAATTTTCTCACAATTTTATTTTTATGGCCTTAAAATAATTTAATCAAATTTTATAAATATTATAGCAGAATGACTTGGTAGATAATATTCAAGTTTTGGAATTAGCCAGTGTGTTTATGATAATTAGTGAATATTAACCCTGGGGCAACAATAAATCTCTCTCAGACTCAGTCTCCTCACTAGAAAACTTGGGTTAATAATGGTACCTAACTAAAATGTCTGTAATGAGGATTATTTACATATGCATAATGCAGAAAAAATACCTTGCACAGTGACTGGCATATAATAAACTTTCAGTTATTATTGCTTATTATATGATTTTCATGCTACATTTAAGTCTTCCTAGAGAGCAGGACAAATAAGGTACAAGTAATATTGAAGCAAAATGCACAATAGATTTTTTTTTTTTTTTAGCAAGCATTAACAGCCTTTCATAAAGATGGTTCAAGTGAGAAACTCCGCAGTTAAATCTTCACCCACTTGAGGTATTATGCCCTCGTGTGGACTCATTATTTCACCCTGTGATGATACTAGTCAAATGTCTGAATTCACGCCCTGGTTGCAAGAGCAAAAGGATACATCTTTTATAGGAATTATGACACACAGATGAGGCTTAGGCAGATTCATACTCTTTATCATTCCACACAATGGAACACGGGTCATTTACAAACTGAAACCTGCCTTTGACTGAGGATCTTACTCATGATTCCTGAGCAGAAATCCTATGCAACTGAATGTGCTGTAAGAGCATGCTTGGAAAGAGAGAGAGAACGTAATTCTGGCTGGTTAGATTAGGATGCTGCCTAAAGAAATGGCAGCACCTGTCACACCTTGAACAAGGGTGAGATTTCAAAAGAAGATAATAGGTGGGAAGATAAAAATTCACATAGGCAGAGGATTGTGAGTAAAGAAGGCAACGTGTATGCAGAATGGAAAAGGAACTTGAGCATAGCTGAACGTTGAAAAAATGGCAGAGTGGAATAATAGAGTCTAGAAAAGTAAGTTTGAGATTTGAGAATTCTGTAGTGCATTGAGAAGCCATATTGGAAGTATTTCCATCAGCAATGGTAATTGATCAGGTATTCTTCAGGGACTAGAAGACCCTTGGTCACCTGTCCCCTACCAGAAATTACTCTATAAAATAATATAAAATGATTTCTTTATACCCTGATGTGAATGAACTCAACATATTACTTCTCTAGTTGGGAGATAAAAGCTCCATTTTCCTGTTAAGATTAAAGCATTATCAAAGAAAAAGTTTTGATTAATCAAAGACCTTCACAAACTAATAGCCAATATTTATGAAATTTGTATGCCATTTGTAAATTGCCTTGTGCTAAGAAAGTTTATGTATGTTATTTTATTTTTTGTACCTCAGAAACCCCATGAAAATGTATTATTTTTATTTTATCTTCAGCTGAATAAACTGAGATTTAGAGAGATAAGGTAATGTTCCCAAAATTAGCTAATAGTTGCAAACCACAGCTACCACTGCATCTTGTCAGAGGCAGAGAGTCGTTTAACCATTATGTTTACAATCTAGGAGAGATTTTGCACTGAGGTTTGTTTATAAGTGGGTTAAATGGTTTGGTTGTAGAATTAAGATCATTAACGTTCCACGTCAGAGCCAGATGATTTTCATCAACTGGCATTTATTACCTCATACATGATATAAGAGATTAGTAGTATTAATTTGAAAGCTTTACTTATCCATTTTCAATGTACTGTAAAATAAGAAACATTACTTTTTAACAGGAAAGCTGAAAAACACTGCAAAGTGCTTTCTTATCAACTTCACTTGAATTTCCCTACTAATAATATTTCACTTTAATTTCTTTTTCTCCCTCTTTCCACTGTCCCTACTATTGGTAGTAGTAGCAGTATTTTTCTGAACCAAATGAAAGCAAGTCATAGATATAAAGCATCACCACTCTGCTGCTCAAATACTCCTATAGTTTCTTTCCAGAAGCAAAGACATTTTTCTTAACCCTCTTTAACACTTAAACCAGAAAAAATCAACACTCATATCACATCACCAACCAATTCATAGACCCCATTTAAATTTCACCGACTTTCACAAAAATGTTTTACTTTTTGTTCTGGGATCCCATCCAAAAAAATGCATATATGTGGATTTTGTTTCCTGTAGTCTGGCAGTTTCACAATATTTCTCTATCTTTCTTATCTTCAACAACTAGAAAGAATATGGCCCATACATTTTGGAAGGATAATCTTTACTCTATGTCTTTCTGATAATTTTAAAAGTGTAGTAGTTCTTAACTGGGACAAATTTCTTCCTGAGTGTTCATTTGGTTTGCCTGGAGACATTTCTGGCCTATCATAACTGCAGTTGTCGGGGGTAGTATTGGCATTTACTGGGTAGAACCCGGGATGCTCCTAAACATCTACAATGTACAAGACAGCCTCCATAACAAAGAATGATCTGGTTCAAATGGCCAATAGCACTGAAGTTGAGAAATCTTGCCCAGTATAATATTTATACACAAACCTTTAAAGAAAGTAGGAGAAAGAAAAGTTATAATACAATCTCATTATAAACACAAATTATAATGTTAGTAAATCAAATACAAGAATAAATAAATTGTTAAATTCCATGACCAACTCGAGTTTCTCCCAGGAGAACAAGGTTAATTTAATTTTAGGAAATGTATAAATTTACAATTTGAAGAGGTATAAAAAATTTTGGATGGGATCAACAACAAATTAGACATCCTTGAAGAACATAGTAATGAACTCTAAGATAATTTGGTGGAAATTATCCAGAATGTAGCCCACATGGAGAGGAAAAAAGAGCCGGAAAATATTAACATATGTTAAGACATGTTGAGCTGTAAGATGAAATGATAGGGTCAAATGTCTAATCAAAGTTTCAGAAGGAGAGGAAAGTTTACATTTCAAAATCTAGTGGCTGAAAATTTTTCAGAAATGATAAAAGGCACACTTAAGAAGCCTAACAAATCCAAATAAAAGGTTAAGTGAAAAGAAATTCACAACTAAGCACTGCAGACCACCAAATAACATATCCCTAATAGCATCCTGAGAGAGAAAAAAGAGAGAACCTTTCAAGGAGCAACAATTAGATGGCTGCTGGTTTCTTAACAACAATAATAGAAGCCAAATACTTTAAGTGGACCAAGAAAATGACTGTCAACCAAGACTTCAATAGCTGGAAAGAAGTATTTCAAGTACAAGGGCAAATAGGGACATCCTCAGTCAAAAAACTGAGAAAGTTTGTCTCTTCACTGAAAAAGTGATAGTATGTAAACATGAAAAGATGCTTTTATCTCATTATTAATGAAGAAAACATAAGCCAAGAATAAAACAATATATGTTTGTGTATTCACAAGTTTGAGATACATTAAAAATATCTGATTATGTATCGATAAAGGTATAAAGAAAACAAAAGAGAACATTTATGTACTTCTAGTAAAGGATTAATATATGTAAACATTTTGGAAAATAATTTAGCACTATCTTATATATGTGAAAATGCACATTCTGCATGATTCTACCATTAACTCTTGCATGGATGACATAGAGAAATTTTGTTTTATTATAGCACAAGAGGACAGGTGTAAATATTCAAAGGGCTCCTGGTGGTAACAGCACAAAAATCAAGAAACATTCCAACTGGACATGTATAATAGAATGAGTAAATAAATTCTGGGATATTCCTTAATGGAATAACAAACAATAGTAAAAATGAATGAATTATAAGTATACAAAGCACGACTCAATTCCAGACAGTTCTTATAGAAAAAAAGAAAAACATGTAGAAAACTATGTAAGTACGGTTTCATTTAAATAAACTTCAAAATTATCCAAAATTATGTAATACATTACTGTGGAATACAAACATATGTGTAAAAAACTATAAAGAAAAGTAAAAATATGAAAAAAATATTAGGGTAGTAGCTATGATATAGTCTACCTCTGTGTTCCAACCCAAATCTCATCTTGAATTATAATTTGAATTTTAATCCCCATGTGTAGAGGAGACACCTCATGGGAGGTGATTAGATCATGAAGGTGGTTCCTTCATGTGTTCTCGTGATAGATAGTAAGTAAGCTCTCATGAAATCTGATGGTTTTATAAGGGGCTTTTCTCCCCCTTCACTCTGTACTCATTTCCTCTCCTTCTGCCCTGTGAGGAGGTGCCTTCTGCCATGATTTTAAGTTTCCTGAGGACTCCCCAGCCATGCTGAACTGGGAGTCAATCAAACCTCTTTGCTTTATAAATTACCCAATCTCACATATGTCCTTGCAGCAGCATGAAAACAAACTAATATGTTACCTCTGAGCAGGATGAGGGGCAAGGGATGGGGTCAGGAAGAGCATAAATGGCCACTTCTAAATGAGTGGTAATAATCCTTGTTTTTGGATGTGTTGTGTGTATGTGGGTATTCATTATACTGTGCTATTTTCTACCATGCATATGTAGTATAAATATTTATTTGGATCCACTTAATATCTGATGTGAATATAAAAATAGGTAATATTGCCTGGGCACGGTGGCTCACACCTGTAATCCCAACACTTTGGGAGGCTGAGGTGGGTGGATCATGATGTCAGGAGTTATCAGCCTGGCCAACATGGTAAAACTCTATCTCTACTAAAAATACAAAAATTAGCCAGGAGCAGTTGTGGGTGCCTGTAATCTCAGCTACTTGGGAGTCTGAGGCAGGAGAATTGCTTGAACCTGGAAGGTGGAGATTGCAATGAGCTGAGATAATGCCACTGCACTCCAACCTGGGTGACAGAGCAAGACTCCAACTCAAAAAAATAAAAATTTTTAAAAAGTAATTTTCTCAGCAATCTCTGAGAAAAGTATTGTTTATATAGCATCCCACTTGATTTTAATAACTCTATCATTGTTCTCTTTTTTCAAAACTCAACAACTGAAAGCAGAATAGTGCCACTATAGTCAATACTAACTTCGATGTACATTTTAAAATAAGTAAAAGTGTGTTACTGGACTGTTTGTAACACAAAGGATAAATGTTTCAAAGAATAGATACCCCCCACCTTCCATGACATGATTATTTTGTATTGCATGCCTATATCAAAACATCTAATGTATCCCATAAATATATACAACTACTATGTACCCCCAAACTAAAATATAATAATAATGATAGATTTTTTCTAAAAAAAAGAGAAAAAAACCTCTCCTTTTTTCTAATTCAGATAAATATTAAAACTATCTTCTCAAATCTCATTCAAAAGTTTCTTCCAATTACAAATCAGATTTTATAAACTAAATTGATTTGAGGTGAATTGACATTCTTATACTAAGTCTTCTTATGTTTCTATCAGAAGAAAAAGTCTGACTTTTTATCTCTTTTTAAGCAAAGGCACTAAAACATGTCCCTTTGATAACATTTCATTCCTTAACTCTAATTCCCAAAAAGATGGATAGAAAAGACAGGGCTGTTTTATTCCTTGTACCAAATAAGATGATGCAACTTAATATTTTTGATGGAAACTCTCTTTTCTTTGATCACACATAACTCTTACTTATGAGAGATAATTTCTTTGATTCTGTTTGAAGAATGATAAGTAGTTGTGATTGTCTCTTTTCTGGTGGCCCCAAAGATTTTTCAGCTTGAGAAAAGTGCTACAGAATAAGATTTAGAGTGAGAAAGAACTTTGGTTTCTGTAGCCAGCTTCTCCTGGCTTGCCAATTTTTCAATTTTTGAAATTTTGCAAGCCAACTGCCATTAAACATAGCTAAGCTAGGCTTAATACTTGGGTGAGAATTAATCTGTATAACAAACCCACGTGGCAAGAGTTCTAGGTTTAGGGGTATATGTCAACAAATCTTCACATATACAAACCTAAAATAAAAGTTAAGAAAAATTAAAATTAAAATGAATTGCTATAATTTAATAAATTATTTTATCAGCAAGGTAATAATTATTCAAAACCATCACTTTTAATTATTTCACTACATTTCACTATTATCTATGCTCTTACATTATTTACCATTATTATAACTGTGTGGTAGAAATGCTATATAACAACTTTCTACTATGCATCTTTTCCCAACCCTGTATTTATTAACTTCATCATGTTTGAAGTGAACTTCCGTATTTTTTAAACTCTTCCTACCATCTATCATTTTTCAGTCTATTGGATCTGCCATATTTTGAGGGTTGTTATCTTGAATTTTCCCAATATAACTATTATTACATTTTCCTTACATAATCAGTCTTTTCTTTATATATTTGATGCTGTGTGGTTTTTATAAATGATGATTAATGATGAGTAAATTTTTGGTTCATTATAATAATTATTATTGCAAGTATAACTGTATTATTTTATATTTTCACCTTAATTTTTAGTTTCTCTAGCACTAATATTTCCCTTTGATATTTTTCTTCAATATTATGTGATACATATTTTCACTTACATATCATATAGAAATATGAGAGCCTCCATTTCTTCATAGGAAAATGTATCACTTTTTATGTATTTTCATTCCTGACATGTTTGATCTAATTTCTGCATCTGTAACTTTACTGCAATATATTTTCAGTTGATTATTTTGAAATTATTTTCAATTTCCTTGTCCAGAACATGTTGTCAAAGTAGGATACATTTTCTTATTATACATTAATTATTATTGTGAACCATCGAGAATAAAAACAGATATTTTCTCATCTTGAAAACACATCTTGAAATAGAATGACATTTTTAATTAAGAGCAGAGCCCAAGTATCAATAATCTCCCCCAAATCCTTCAGACTCATAGTGATTGCTACCAGGAGAGTAACTATTATTGCTTAAGTCAATTATGGAACTCTGGAGCCATCTAAAAGCTGGCAACTTGAAAACAAAATGACCTCTTTCTTCAACCATGGCAAACCTTTAAGAGACATGTTATTGAACATAGTTTTCACAGCAGCCCTGCCCTGTCATTTAAACTGCAACAGCATGTATGTTTTGAGGATATTGTCACTCCTTTTGTACTCCCGTGGTTTAATACGTAATCTATATTCTGAGTCTCAGAGACACATTTTTCCTCTAAACATGAGTTTAATCTCACTGCTCTCTGCAGATGTATTATAACTGACAGCATGAATTATATATTTAATCCTGTGACCCAATAGTATTAATTAGCATTACATTTTAATTCACACATCAAGAAAATACCTGTACTGTGAAAAGCTTTTATGCCTATGGTGCAAAAGAAGTCTAGCCTTCATAAAATAAAATTAAAGCTAGTTTGACACTGCCAGATTTTTTTTCCTTATCATGCTATGAATGTATTGTTATATATACGCTTATTATCCTTGCATTTCCATTTACCCTTTGTGTTAGGAATTAATTTCGTTCAACAATAAACCATCAGAAATCCTGGGATTCACTCCTACTGTGTTTTTGGATAATAATGTGACCTCAGGAAATCACTTAACTTGAAAGCACCACACCGGCATCTCTAAAATGTATTGATTCTTCAGGAGATATTAAGGTTTTCAGGACTCAATGTACTTACTCTCTTCCAAAATGTTAAGGCTTGATTGTCTCTGTGCCTGGTAAAACCTCCACCGCCTTATCAATCTGGATGACTTCGATTGATCTTTTGACCATCTACTAAAATGTTTACTGCCTTTCTGAGGTCTTTCCTTGCTCATTTAGAAAGAGTTTGACTGACAGCCTATTTCTTATGATAAACTGGAAGCTCCTTCCAAATAAGTACTGTGGTGTGAATTCTGACTTTTACAGCCCTGGGGTCTAGCCTAATGCTTAACACAGGGTAGGCATTTAAAAGTCTGCATGTTATCAGAGATCACTGGTTAAACAAACATACACATATGCATGAACACCCTGCCTTAGGAGCATGTGACTAGGAAATAATTTTAGTTTAATCTATTTTTTCTATATACAGAAAAGATAACCCAATAGGTAATCAGGGTTGATCCTGCATGTAGGTAAGTTTGAGAAAATGCACAATTGTGATGCCCACATACTAGCTTTGGAATTATTACCTGAGCATTAAACCAGTGTTGAAGAGAGAGGAGATGTTTTACAGTACTTTAAATTAACAGGGTGTAGGATTCAGCACTTAGGAAAATGGAAAGAAGATTATACTTGGATCTACACATTACGAGTTTCTCTTCTTGTTTTATAGGAAACATAAAAAATGGCCAATTTCTTGCCAATCCCTAATAAAATGAAAAGAGAAAGTTAAGTTATTTAGTTTTTTTTTTTTTGGAGACAGAGTTTCGCTCTTGTTACCCAGGCTGGAGTGCAATGGCGCGATCGCAACCTCCGCCTCCTGGGTTCAGGCAATTCTCCTGCCTCAGCCTCCTGAGTAACTGGGATTACAGGCACACGCCACCATGCCCAGCTAATTTTTTGTATTTTTAGTAGAGACGGGGTTTCACCATGTTGACCAGGATGGTCTCGATCTCTTGACCTCGTGATCCACCCGCCTCGGCCTCCTAAAGTGCTGGGATTACAGGCGTGAGCCACCGCACCCGACCCAGTTATTTAGTTCTTAAGATGAAGGATTTTGGCCGGGCACAGTGACTGACGCCTGTAATCCCAGCACTTTAGGAAGCCGAGGCTGGCAGATCGTGAAGTCAGGAGATCAAGACCATCCTGGCCAATGTGGTGAAACCTCGTCTCTACTAAAAATACAAAAATTAGCCAGGTGTGGCAGTGTGTGTCTGTAGTCCCAGCTACTCGGGAGGCTGAGGCAGGACAATTGCTTGAACCTGAGAGGCGACTGCAGTGAGCCAAGATCGCACCACTGCACTCCAGTCTGGGAGACAAAGTGAGATTTCATCTCAGGAAAAAAAAAAAAGAAAAAAAAAAAGATGAAGGATTTTATTAGTAAGATGACCAAAAGCCTTCAGTATAAAAAGGAATGGCACTTTGATGGAGAATGACAGCTACCAGGTTATTACTTTGAGTCCAGAAACCTGTCAGAAACACCTCACAACTGAATACACAGTCTGGCAGGCTCCGTGCAGTATGGCTTCCAACCCAACACAGATTGCCATTCTCTGAATCCCAGAAACTCTCCCAAGACAAAAATCTCAATGTATTATTTGACATAAATATGATATTCTAAATTACCTAGATGCTGTATCTATAACAAGGGACAACTGCTCCAAAAAAAAAAAAAATCGATTTTACCCAAATAAAATCTTCCTTAGTTTTGTTATTTTTATTATTTGTATGAAGTCTTTTCATGTGCTATAACACAACTAAATCACAACTAATGAGCTATATCACAACTAAACGTGTAATTAAAATAATTTTACATGCATATAATTTTGTGATAATTTTCAGTTTAGGTATGCAGAACAATTTTAGTTAGTAGAGATAGATTCAACTTGATATTTATGACAGTTAAAAGATAAAAGTCCTATGTTGAGAGTTTTTCTGATTATTTCATATCATTTTTGCATAAGAGTCTCAGTAAATACGTTTAGTAGATATATGATAAAATATGTAACATGCAAAGAAAAAGTAATTCTCAATGTTGACAGAGCTAACATAGATCTTCCTATGTATGTTAATAGCATTATAAATTCTGATTGTTAGAGGCAAAGTAATATTGTCACTAAGAATCACAATTTGACAGCCCCCCAGGAGATGAGAAAATTATACAGATTAACAATATGTAATATAAAAAGCTTTTGTTATGTTGATATCAATGGCAACATCAAATTAAAGTTACTTCTGGAATTTGTGATTAATATATTGTTTGCTTTTTTTGGCAACTAGAATTCCAATTAACTGTTACTAATAATTTAACATTGAAATAACCAACACAGTTTACTAACTACAATCTGGAAATCAAACCTTAGATTGAGGGGCATATTAAGAGAAAGGAAATTAATAAAATTTTTATTTAGAAAGGATACAATTGATGTTACACAAGTCTTTATTTTCAGATTGTTATTTCTGTCTAATGAAGTTTTCGGTAACTAGATAACAAACAAGTTGAACAATAAACACCAAATGGTTTCCTGTTACCCTCTGTGTTGGCGATATGGGTTATTTTTATACCCTTCACTTATTTTTGAGAAGTCATCATTGACTATAATAGCCACATATTGTCCTTTGAACAAAACATTTAAAATTGCTTTTGGAAATCCTATGTGTTTTTAAACTTTTTTCCTTAATTTTATTGTGCCTGTGAGGGTAAGGAGAATATCTCTTTATAGACTACCTCTAGATGGAATAAACCCATTTAATGAGGAAACAAAGGTATCAGAAGATTCCCTGGTTCTGGTCAACTTCTCTTTCTGCATTCACTCTATATTATATTTTAATTACAATTATTTGAAATATGTACTAATCTACACAAAGTGGATATTCAATTTTCATTAGTTTTTCAGAGTCCCATGATATGACTTGAAATAAAACCGTACGCTTATTTACCATTGCTGTTTTTCCTGTTTTTCCTAGCTTCTAGATATTCACCTCACCAAGCCAGCAGTCTTACACTTAATTGCATTTGATCACAAGGAGGAATGGCAGGAATGAGTCGTTAAAATCTTCTTCCAGGGGCTGGGCTGAACCCAGCAGGAGCAATATTTTTATGGTACAGTGTAGAAAGTCTTAGCGGCTGTTCTCTCTGGTAGCTCCAGTCTTTCAAGAGACAACTGCAAACCATAACTACAAAACAAAGTGAAATGCTGTATTTAAAGAGCAAAATAAAGCCACTATAATCAGATAAGGGCAAGATGTTTTGAGACAGAGACCAGAAAAGATCTGTAATCAAAGGGCAAGGAGATAAATTCAATTAATTATCTATAAAATATGAGTGCTCTTTCTTGCTAAATGCTCTGCTTGTAACCTGGAAAGAGCTCTCTGTATCTACAGGTTCAGAACCATGCAGAATACAGGTGGTTCCACACAAATCCATCTCTATTCCTAGAGCTGTCTAAATTACTACCAGAAATGGTTTCTATATTGGTATATGAAGCACAGCATTTACAGTCTCGCTTTGCTTAATAACAAGAACAAGTTCAGAGAAAGTCATTAGGTGATTTCGTCTTTGTGAGGACATCATAAAATGTACTTGCACAAACCTAGATGGTATAGTGTTCTACCCACCTAGGCTATATGTTATACCTTATTGCACCTAGGCTACAAATGTGTACAGTGCATTACTGCACGGAATACTGTAGGCAATTGTAACACAATGATAACAATTTGTGTATCTAACATGTAAAAATAGAAAAAATAATGTATTGCCCAACTTCATTACAACATTTATGATATCGTTAGGGGATAGGAATTTTTCAGCTCCATCAAAATCTATGGAGCCACTGTTGTATCTGTAGTTGACTGAAACATTATTATGCAGTGCATGACTGCAATTATGTAGACTTTCAGATGAGTGCATAAAATACTTAAAGTGACCTATTTATTTTTCTACAATATCATTGCATATGTAGGATCAAAATAAGAAATGAGACATTGTTTAATCAGACAATGTGCACCTCTGAAACAATATATAATTTCTCTAAAATATTCTGTGCACAGTTCTTGCAACTAACCAAGAACCTGCTACAAGTTGGAGTGTGTTGTGAGATAAAGATTCTAAGAATGAAAAGCATATCCTAGGCAAAACTAACTTAGATAAATAGTAAAGAAAGAGTTCAGAACAGAGAGATCGTGTATATACACACCTTACATATCCATATCAGCATCAACAGTGTCAAATTTGCACTGTTTCCGGCTTCTCAGAAAGAAACTTAAACAAGATCCCACACCTACCGGAGTTGGGATATGAGAGCATTGTGCTAGGAATACATGCTGTGATAACTGGAGAACAGGAGATGCCTGGTTTCTATTACTTTGTCTTCACAGTTGACTATAAACCCTTTTCTCTTCCACTGTAATTGCTGCACCAGTGGCTCTTAGTTACAAATTTGTGTGTGTGTGTGTGTGTGTGTGTGTGTGTGTGTGTGGCTAGTGTATATGCAACAACACGAGGCAAGTATACTGCCTTTGTTTGGTATGACTTCATTTGTTTGAGGGACGAAACAGGTATGATTAAACTCCTGCTTCAAACCAACACAGATTGTATCCTCACAGGGCCAATTTTGGTGAATCTGTCCTAAGCTTCAGCATAAATAAATAAAAATATCATCCATTTTCATGCTATTTGTTACTCACTAATATGATCACAAGTGAAATAAAATGCCTCAGCATTTCTCACACTCGGATTTTTTTAAGTTGCCATTTACTCAATTATGAGATTGAGACCCGACCAGAATCAATCTCTGATATTCCTTTCTCAGAAGGGTTTTGTTTTTCTCTGCTCATTGTTGGTAATAACCTCTGATTCTATTTCATAACAGAATTGAAAGGAAGCAACTATATAAGCTGAGAGCGAATAATTGTATTATTCTTTAAATGAGCCCATTTAAATGGCAAGGAAGGGACATTATAAATCTTTTTTACTGAGATATATATTGAGTTTTTATAGGCCTAAGTTTGTGAAATGCTACACCATATTACCATTTTCAGGATCCCACTGAGGGCTACCACAGTAATAGTAATCACAATAATTATAGACGCAGATAGTCACTATCTTCTAATCAGTCAGCTGTCTCTAAGCAACCAGGTTTAACAAGGCTAACAATTGCCACCTCATATATTCATGGAAGAGTAAAACCCTCAGGATTTAGTCATTACAGAACCAATGCCATAAGCTATCTGACCTCTATAGGATATATCACACACATCTCCAATGTCTGGAATCTAACCTAGCTCTCCCAGTTTACACTGGTGATCATGTGTTTCTTTTGTGCTAAATGCTTAATGATTAATTCAAATGTAATTTTTACTAAAATCAGATGTGCGATTCATTAACCCATAACAAATTATTCTTTTCAATCCTAAGATTTTAATTGGGAGTTAGAATGTATACAGCCATATGCTCTAAGGTAAGTCATGCCTTATGACTTTAGGTCATGGAGACCTATTCTTTAGGCCATGTCTCTGTACAACGCCTTCAGCAGTTTTGACTGAATGAACAGGACAGTTAACCCAAAATTTTAAGGGAGTACCACTTCATACAGTCTGTGAGAAAGTCATTAGCATATCGCTGACCAAGTGCCGTCCTTTCTTTAAAATCAGGGATCAGAGTAATTAACCCCAGAAACTATAAGCATATTCTTTCATATCAGCTGACTTTGCATTTATATAATGGTTTATTTCTTTTTCTAGCTTTTTCATATGCAGAATTTCATTTGGTTCTTAATCAACCCTGAAAATTAAGCAGGGCAAGATCTGTATTCTGAATTTTCAGGTAAGAAAAATGAGACACTGAAAGGTAATGAAGTTTACCCAAGGTCAGCATGGAAGAATTAGGACAAGCATCTGGCCATTCCTTTTCTGGAAATATCACATTGATTTATTTGTTACACAGCCAGGGGTCAGCACGGTGCGGGGATGAGGGCAGAGAGTGAAGTCTATGCTCTCTGAATTCACCAAGCAATATTGCTTTTTCCTCTTCAATGTTCATGCATAATTTCGCTTGGTCTCAGCAGCTGTATATCTGATTGGAAGACTTGTGTTTTTGCCAGAACTATGCGTGTAAGAGCCCTCCCTTTTAGCTACAGGAAGTCTACCTGGTATTGTATTAGGTAATATCTATGGCATCTTTCTTTGTTTAGTTAATCTGGAGAAGTCTGCAGGGACCTTGCTTCTTATTACAAGGCTCACTTACTGGGAAACTATGACTCTCCAATTGCGCTGCACTGTTCATGGTCTATTTAAGTAATAGTGACATTTGGTCAAAAGAAAAGCTCTCCCTTGGACTACCTTTCCTGCTGCCAATACAACTGCGTACACACAAGGGAAGCAAAACCATGGGATTTATGCTCTCTTCCACTCTCCCTTTTTACTATTGAACAAAATCAAATATAATAACTGCAGTGGCCACAAAGGCAGGCATGTCCCACAGTTGTCTACATAATTAAATCAGACTGGGTACGGTAGAAATGCACTGAAGGTCCACTCTATGTGAGCAAATCTATAACCGGTCCCAGGGAAAGGACGACTGAGGAAGACGCAGTTTATCTGCAGGACTTGTTTTCTTTTCTGATCCTCGCTTTCTGCTTAAATTGGGCTTCACTGGCAGCCGGTGCCTCGGGATCGCTCCTAATCCGTAATGGCAGAAGGAAAACTTCCAAAGGGATTTATCAGCGTCTGCTAACTTCCCTAATTCTTACTGACGTTTTAGTGATATCTCAAGTGAAATATTTTGAGGCTTAATCCTGAAATACGATTTCTGATGATAGAATTTTTGGTAATCTGCCCTGCAGATAGATGTCACATATGTTGGAGCAGAGGTGGTCTTTCAACTCTCACATAATATGGAGGTGGCCCCTTAATACCTCTATTATACAAATAATACTATAACCGCTCTATTACTACGAAACAAAAGGTCTTTATGGCACGGAAGAGAAGCACATTCAGTCTAGCTGAATATGCAATTATAAAATGATACAGGAACTATTATTTTCCCTGATGAAACTTTCCTTAAAGTTGTAGTTACATATCCACTCCTAATCTTTTTTTTTTTTTTTTCTGATATAGGTGTGCTAGGCTTCAAAATTATGGCAAAATTAACCCACCCTTCATGTTTCTACCTGAAATGGTTGGGATCTGTGTCCCCAGCAAAATCTCACTTCGAATTTTATCCCCAGTCAGAGGTGGGACCTGGTGGGAGGTGACTGAATCATGGAGTTGGATTTCTCATGAATTATTTAGCAGTGTCCTCTCAGTGCTGTCCTCATGGTAGTGAGTGAGTCTTCAAGAGATCTGGTGTTTAAAAGCATGTGGCACCTCCCACCCCTCTCTCTTGCTCCTGCTTTTGCCATGTGAGACACTCACTTCTGCTTCACCTTCTGCCATGAAGAAAAGCTCCCTGAAGTCTCCCTAGAAGCCCAGCAACGGTGGTACCATGCTTGTACAGCCTATAGAACTATGAGTCAATTAAACCTCTTTTTAAAAGAAATTACCTAGTCTCAAGTATTTCTTTATAGCAATCTAGAATGAACAAATACACTATCCCTTCTTTATTTCTTTTTCATAGGCATATTCAGTAGTTAAGTTTCCTTTAAAAGGGACAATACTAGTCAAATGCCTCCCACACGTCACACAACTATCAAAACACATCACACATACACACCCAACAGAACCCCTGGATCAGGTTTGCTGTTCTCAATACAACATACCGTTGTAACATAAAAGCGGCCTCAGCTTTTATTTCAAATGAGAAGTTTTGTATAGATTCACCTCAGTTGTTGAGTCCTGCCTTCAAATTTCCCTCCATTGAACCTTCTCCAGAGCAGTGAATTGGCAATTAATAATCTGCTACTGAGCCAACCATTTGAGATACCTTTATGTGTGATTTCATTCGGTCTAAAATATGTACAAAATACGTATCTGGCCTTTTTATAATATTCAGTACTCCCAACAAGCTTTCACAATAAATTATGCAGGTGAATCACGCACTCCATTGTCCTAGAGCATGGAAAAGAGGAGCATGACACAGGAATACCTATAATTTCAACATAAGCATAAAATAAATGAGCAAAACAGGCAGAGGGATTAGGACAAGGAAAAGCATAGATACGTCGAAGTGCATTAAAATTTCAATGGCCTCCAAACCTGGAATCCATTAAAATTATCCAGGGAGCTTTTTAAAATTTATATCTCTGGGTTCCGCTAAAAAAGCAGTGAATCCGGAACTTGAGAATATAAGGTCCAGAAATCTACATTTAATAGAAAGTGTACTGCTAGCCTGGCCAGTTTTGAGAACTAATTATCTAGTTTGCTGAGTGCATTTATTCTTCCAAAAATTACTTATTGTCCTCCAAATACTCATCAGACATGGTTTTAGATGCTTGGACGAAGTAGACAACGATGTGTTACTGCGTAGCTTACATTCTGGTATGAGACAGATACTATTGTAAGTACAATATGTGGATTAACCAAATTCTTCTGTACTAAAACCCTATCAAGTCTTCATTTCCCTTATGAGGAAAGCTAAGGAACAAAGAGTTTAAATAATTAATCTAAGGTTACAAAACTAGCGGTAGGGAGACTTGGAATTCTCCAGACCCCTCGTGCATGGCTGACTACATATTTTGCAAGGCCCAGTGCAAAATGAAAATGCAAGGCCACTTGTTCAAAAAGCAACAAGAAGCACTGTTAAAGGTATAAAATATTTTTCTTTCTTTCGTGTTCTCTCTCTCAACTTACTTTTTATTTGAGATGTAATGTCATTCTAAGAAAGCAAAATTAAATTTTAAATGATTAGCAGGATGAGTATCATCTCTTGTTATATTGTACAATGTCAGTTTTAAATGCAAATATAAGAGCTTTAGCACATATGCAGGATCAATGAAATTACACAATTTGCATTTTATTTTTATGAAACAATGGAGATGCTTCACAAAAACACCTCAGTTGTTTTTATTTTGCTGGATAGACACATATATCGTATGAACATTCTCTACCTTGCTCTTACCGATGAGTAAGTAAAGGATTGAGAAAAATAGGAACTATGCGTTACGTTTTATTTCCACTGCTTTCTGTGTCATCATTTACAGTGTTAGTGGTTTGCTAATACCTGGCAAATAACATGAGGAAGAAAGGATATGTCATGTCCATATCTTGGAGTCATTAGTCCTTTTTACGATTGAAGAACATTTTGGTTCATATGAAGAGTGCGGTCTCTCTTGGCTACCAGCTTCTGTACTTATACACAGTTGTAAACACAAGTAACATGATTATTTTACACTCACTTTGAGTCAGGCTGTACTTTCATGCATGGTGGGTCTACCAAAATCCTGAAATAATGAGGTATTGCAAATACTATGTGAGAAATGCATAGAAAAAAAAATAGTGCACATGTTTTTTGTACATATTTCTCTGCCCACACACAGGCTTTGGTTTCCCACAGGACTTTGATAAAACCAGTTCAAAGATGAAATTATTTAGTGTTTCAAGATGGCTGCAGAAGAGCATAAAACCAAACGTAGTGCTCCTCTTAGCCACTGTAAAACTACAGTGGTCCCATGCTCATGATATCAGTCCTACCTTTGGGCTTAACTACTACTCTATACTACATCCTGTATCTGGTGGCTTAGGTTGACCCACAATCCTTGTTATTTTTATCCAAGTTCATTTCTGTGTGTAAATGTCTCTTTTGTAGTATAATGACTGTGATCAAATATACAGCTCTACAGCTGGTGTTCTCAGGCTAGAAAGCGTTATTTTCTTGCTTAGACACGTGCACTAAATGGATTCCTAAACTTCATAATTTGCACAGTTGCAGTGTTCCAACTCATTTTCCTTCTTTCACTCTTCACTCCAACTACTTATATAATATTACTTCTATTATGATGTGCCAGGCCTTCTTCAAAGTGCTTCTTTTAATCCTCATGGCAGTGCTAATATAATATATAATACCTTATTTTCACAAGTAGCATAGTGACTCCTTAAGATGTTCACATGTCATAGTTCCTTGCACCACTGAATATGTTACCTTACATATCAAGAAAGAATTAGGCTGCAGATAGAATTAAAATGGATAATTAACCTATCTTAAAATAAGGAAATTACTCTGGATTATCTGCTGGGCCCAATGTAACCACAAGGATCCTTTAAAGCGGAAAAGTGGGACAAAGGAGGAGTTGCAGCGATTCCTTGTGCAAAAGACTCAACCTATCATGGCTGGTTTAGAAGATGGGAGTGAGCCATGAGCCAAGAAATATTGGCAATCTCTAGAAGTTGGAAAGGAAAGAACACAGATTCATCCATTTACCCTCCAGAAAGGTGCTGTAGCCCTCCTGACACTTAGATTTTAGCACAGTGAGGCCTGAATCAGACTACTGCCCCCTGAACAAGTGTCTTACAGTTTTAGTTCTCATTCTTCTTCTGTTGGATAGAAGTAACATAGCCCGCTGCTTTATAAATAGTAGTTAGCAAATGTTTTTATATAAAGAATCACTTTCAGGAAATCATAGCCTCTTTTGTGAAAAGTTTATAATGTTCTCAATGTTTAATACACACCTCTACTTCCAATAACAAAAAGCAACTAGGGAGCATGAACCAAACCAGTTTTGTAAAAAGTAAAAAACCTAGCAGTAACCTCAGACAAGCAGTTTTCTTGGACATTTTGCATTCCCCATCTTTCTTTTTTTTTTTTTTGGCAAATTATGCTCCAAAAAGATGTTGCATTTATCATTCTAAAACATGAAAAATATATGTCAAAGCTACTGTCAAGAGGCCACATAAGTCTTGAAGACATTTATTTGCCAGTGTTCTGTACATTATTGCCTTATGCATTGCTAGCAATTTTTTAAAGAAAAAATAGAGGTTTTAAGTAAGCCTTGCAAAGAAAACATCAGCTAAGAGCTGTTAACTTCATTATGAACCAGCAATTAGCTGAAGTTGTTAACTATTTAAGGAGCTTTTTATTATACCTGCCAACCTGGTAGCCCACATCTCAGGTTAAATGAAATCTGTGTATCTTCCCTAATTTGGCTCTCAGGTTGCATGTTTATATTTCACAGTTTTCCAGGATCCTCTGTGACATATGTAATTTTGTATGTCTCTTCCTCCTTTTTTGCGTGCTAATTCCTCTCACCACTGCTTTCACTTCTGCCAGGCCCTGAAAGCAAATAGGCAGTTTTCACTACAGAGAAGCTATCAATCCAATATTCTCTGCATAATTTATATGTGTAGCAGGGGAAAATTAGCAGCATAATTCCATTGTGTCATTTACCCAGTTATACTCAATTGCTTTTCCCTCAAGGCACCACCATTTTTATTTTCAAGCATTGCCTTTTCTCTCTGTCTTTCATTCCCTTCTTATGTATTGTGTTAAATCCCCATATCCAGGAGGTTCATCTGAAGATCTGTCAAACTGGTCCCTGATCTTCAGTCCTAGCTTGTTGTGACATCACAGGCTAAAATGAAACATAAAACATGCTGCTCTTACCTTCAACCTTTTTATGAAAAATCACCAACTACGCAAGCCCTGAATTGTATTCTGAAAGACAGTTTTATTTTTATCCATCATCTATAGCTTTGACTTTTGATAGTAATTTTAAAAATAAAATCCCCTTAGCTGATTTACCATTTTGTAATTAACTGCAAATAAAACATCTACCTATAACTGATTACATCGCCCAATCTAAATCTTTCATGTGGTCCTTCTGATACACTTCAGCATCTCTCCTCCCTCTATCTGCCTATTATCTTTTGGTTTTCTTACTTTACCTCCAAAATAGCTATAAGTGTACTTAGGTAATTGATTGAGGAAGCTCAGCTCTTTTATGCATATGTATCAAATTGTATTATTTCTTCCTGTAGTTTAACTTTCCTTTATCAAATTCTCCTTTCCCATTAGAGGGTCTGTTAATTAAATTTTTGCAAGATGCCATACATTTTTCAGTTAGTATCATTACATGGACCCATTGTGATATTTAAGACTCAGTTTTATTTAGTTAGTTGGTAAAAACGTCTACCTCAAACAATGGTCAAGTTCATTTTCTCCTCACTGTGCAGGCTAATAATGCACTAAGCTCCTCAAGCTGGTAAAGAGGAAGGCACAGGCATGGCTTGGCCCTGAAAGAATGCCTCCCAATTCTGTCTTCAGGGCAGTAATCGTGGCTAGATGTCAGGATAGAGGCAGCAGAGGTGTACTTAACTTGACCACAGGAACTCGCAGAAGGGAGATGGTCTCACCCTACTTTTGGCAAGTTTAATCTCATCATGGTGGGCTCTGCTGATGTGAAGGTCTCTGGCAGGGGCAGCTTCATGGATATTCTGTCTTTGCAATTGCACAGGAACTCATGCTAGAAGAGCCCTGAACTTGATAAAGTGTTCTGCTTTGCCATCTTGAAATTCTTAATTTTTTAACAAAGGGCCTAACATTTTCATTTTTCTGGGCCCCAAGAATTATGTAGTTGGTCCTGGTCTTTAGGTATGTAGTGGTCTTGCTTTTCTCTGAATACTATTCAACTCCATCAAAAATCATGCTTTAACTAAGGATCCCCTAAAGGGGAAATCCCCCACTTTGCAAATGTCAGCCACAACACCTTATCACTCACTCTGGGTGGGGCATTCCAACACTTGGCCTGGAATGCCATGAGGTTATTTACCTCCCATGAATGTTTCTCACATTAGCCATTGAAACTGATTGGATCGTTTTCTTTTTTCTTTCTTAAAAAAAATGTTGTGTGTGTGTGTGTGTGTGTGTGTGTGTGTGTGTGTGTGTGTGTATTGTATTCTGTATGTTTATACTCTATATATTCTCTATATAAGTGTATGCATATTCTCTCTCTCTGTCTTTACATATATATGTAGATATATATGAGACTCCATATACATATATATGAGAGACTCCATCTCTCTCTCTACATACATGCACATATACATACACACACAGATATACATTTAAGTATATATGTATATATCTGTATGTATATGTGTACAAACATACATGTGTATTTATATACACATTATATACACATGTATTTATATAAATACACATATATGTGTACACATATACATACACAGATATATATTTATATATACACACATATATATCTGTGTATATACATACACATACATGTATATATTTTTATATATACACACACATATATCTGTGTATGTATATGTGTGTGTATATATATATTGTATTCTGTATATATATTCTCTATATATGTGTATATATAGTGTCTCTCTCTACATATATATGTAAATATATATGAGATTCCATATATATATGAGACTCCATCTTTCTCTCTCTCTCCATACATATATACAAACGGAGTCTTACTGCATTGCTCACGCTGGCCTCAAAGTCCTGGCCTCAGGTGATCCTCCTGTCTCAACCTCCCAAGTTGCTGGAATTACAGGCACACCACCATCAGCAGCCAGACCAGATCATTTTCTATAGCTTCTAAAAATCACTAAGAACACGAATACATGGGAGTTACTCTCATTCTCTTTCCAGACATAATATAATGTAATTTCTTTCTTTTAATAAGAAATATAAAACTTGAATTAAAAAATCAATCAACATAGACAAGTATTTAGGAATTGAAAAACTTGTATTAGGGCCATTTTGCTGAACTATTTTAATTCTTGGCTAGTTTTATGCCCCAAATTATGCCAATGCTTCATCAGCCATAATTATTGAATAATCTATATGTAGAAATTTGTTTTAAATTATTCTTTTATTTAGTTGAAAGTGAAGAACTGAAAACAGTCTCAGAAATGGATGTTAGCTGTTCATCAGAGTCACTTTAAAAATTTTTTTTCACTAATATTTCAATTTATTTTTTTGGTACCACAGAGGAATTTGGTACCCAAAGAAACACATCTGATTAAGATACAGAACAGGTGAAAGACAGGATTTTCTTTTTATGATTGAGAAGAATAATTGAGAAATGGGTGAAAAGATAGAATAACATTAATTTTGGAAATAGTATATCTTTGAATTCAATCATGTCCTGCCATATCAAACAAAAATGAGGTCCATAAAGGATAAGCTACCTCTAAAGATTTCATAATTACTTGATTCTTCCAGCATGAAATTAATATTTAGTGAGCACCTAATACATCAGGGGATGGGGACTTAGAGATGAACTAGATGTATATTCTGCATTCATAGAACTTATAGTTTAATGGAAGATGTTGATCCTTTAATGCAGACATTCTATTTTCCCATGAAGTTCAAAGGCAATGATGCATAGTCTCTGACTATGATCTCTGTCAATTGGTGATACAAAATGGAGAGGCAGGATGGAAACAGAAGACAAGCAGAACAACAAAATCACAGCGCTAGAAGAAACTTTTGTGAGCTTTCTCATTATTGTCAATTTATAACAGAAGGCACCAAACACAGACCCCAAAAAGGCAAGTGATTTTCCCAAGGCCCTTGAGTAAAATGGCCTCCACTGTTTTTGTCTGGCCTGCATTCACTCTTCCTCCTTTTGGTAATGACACCCAATCTTATTTGGAGGCATTTGCCCTCCTTCACTGGCTATAATCTTGTAAGCACTGCCAATCAAAGAAAACTGTCTTCCTCAGTCGAGCATAGGCATGTGTCCCAAACCAAGATAAGCAACCTCTCCCTATAACTGGTAATGGTTGCAGGTAAATCTTCTCAACAGTTTTCCAAGGAAAATTCTCTATTTTTGAACTCAGGTATGATTGACTAAAAAATGACCATACATCATTTGCAATCCTTCCCTATGAGAAGCGGATATTTCTCAACCCTTTGAATCTAGGCTGAACTTGTAACTTGTTTTGACCACAGAATGTGACTGAAATGGTGATCTTCAACTTCTAAGTGTAGTCATCATGGAACTTTGCAGCTTCCCTTCCACTGTTTTGGAATGTCACTGCCATGTGAAGAACCCAGGCTATTCTCCTAAAGGATGAGCAATGACATAAAGAGAGACCCAGCAGACAGTCATCACTAACATTAAGTCATGTGCTTGAGACTGTCTCTCACCCAACAGACCCACTCACCAGTAACTACTTAATTCACCTCGACAACCCAAGTTTAAAAGAAAAAAAAGGGAGATCAGCAATTCTAATCAGCATCCAATGCATTCATTTCTAAGTTGTTGTTTCCCATTTTCACTTTCTACTAAATGGGAAAAAAACCTAATCACAACCTAATCTAATTAAATTATCATCTGATAGGTAATTCAATAATTGTGTCTGATAAAACTTCAGCATGATTTTGGGCATATACTTAGCAAGAAATTAAATAATTTGAGCCTACCCCAAATCACTGACCCACAGAATCATGAGCAAATAAAACGACGATTGTTTTAAGCCACTAATTTTTGGTATAGTTGCTCACATTCTCAAAACGTTGTTTAATTACTTCCTCTGTTAGTTGCTCTACTCCTGTTTGGTTGGTAATCCAAAATCAGATTTTCTCGTTCACAACCTAACTCTTGATGCACAAACAGATTTGAAAGAATTACCTTTTAGGTTTCCCAGCTGAAAATCCAAGATTCTTTTCACATATTTTCTGTTTATTTCAAAAAAGAATAAACTCACAAGTTTTGCAGAAATTAAATTCATATAACTGAAAGTGCTTTGGGAACAAAGGGAGAAGTAAGTCAATTGAGAGAGGAGCAAACTAACATAACTCAGAGATTCACTGTTAGTCCTCCTGTCAACATGATCACTCACAGGACTCCATCTCCCTTGGATCTGGCACTCCTTAATTTTTTTGGAAGTCTCATATGGAATAAATATATATGTGAAAATTTGATGTCTAGAAAGTTTAAAAAATTTAAAATATTATGCTCCCAAGATACCCACAATACAACTCTTCAATGATTTCTGTGCATTTTGTTTCCACCGCTTCAGGACAATTAAGGTAATGTTATAGGATAATCTCATTACCTCAAAGTGCAAAGCCATTAGACACTGTACAGTGCTAAAGGAGAGTACAATTTAATCAATATTGACCTTCTACAGGACAAGTTTCATGACAGCATAAAATAGGGACCATTTTCTCTCTAGTGCCCCGCACCTGGTGGACACACAAAACATATGTGTGGAATAGATGAATTGGTAAGCTTAATAGGTAACTAATTTCAAATAGCTGGCAGAGTACTGGGCACAGAATAGATAAACTCAATGTTTTATTTTATTGAGGATAAATGGGAGAAATAGTAATAGGAATAAATGAACATGTTAATAAGGTAGGGAAAATGGCAATGTGTTATTCATTGCAGTATGATCTTTTTTTCCAGAAGGGATAGGGAGCTTATTCTAACCCTGCTGGGCAGGGTATGTGACTGTTTCCTAAAAAGGTATTCCTTATGTTTGTGCAAAATGGCCTTTAGAAACATGATTCATCATATTACAAAGAAAAACCTGTGGAAAAATCTCCAAAAACTAAGAGTTCAAAATATTGGTTATTCAGACTAAATGGTTACACTAATTATTTTCAGCTGAAAATGTACCACTGCGTTTGTATTCGTTTTCCTGATTTCTTGCTATAGCTGTTGATGGACAGGGAAAACACATTATGTGTTTGCATCTGACATTCAAGTGAGAAGGGATTAGATTAGATTGATTAAATGATCAAAGCTTCAGTATTTTACAATAAACTGACTTACCTAAAGGGGCTTATGGGGCCTTAAGAGCAACCAAGAGAATGTTATAACCCATAGTCCTAATATAAGAATCAATAGGCTGGGTGCAGTGGCTCAAGCCGGTAATCCCAGCACTTTAGGAGGCTGAGGCGGGCGGATCACAAGGTCAAGAGATTGAGACCATCCTGGCCAACATGGTGAAATCCCGTCTCTACTAAAAATGCAAAAATTAGCTGGGTGTGGTGGTGTGCACCTGTAGTCCCAGCTACCTAGGAGGCTGAGGCAGGAGAATTTCTTGAAGCCAGGAGGCAGAGGTTGCAGTGAGCCAAAATTGTACCACTGCCCTCCAGCCTGGCACCTGGTGACAGAGTGAGACTCTGTCTCAAAAAAAAAAAAAAAAAAAAAAAAAAAAGAATCAATGTATTTCTTGTTATCTTGTAAGGTTCCAGCTACTCACTCTTTAAAATGATTTGCCAAATAAAGAACATGGTTAAAGTCCATAATGCAAATTTTGATTACACATATTTATATCTCTTATTCTTTATATGTGTTTTGTTCCTTGAATTTCATAAAAATGTTCACCCTTTTTCTTGCTGAAATGCTGAATGTACGTGTTATTTTGACTAAAAGACAAAGTTATATTTAAGATGTTCATGGGCTGAACTTCCTGTGTATGCTGTAACCTTACTTGCCTATGGCATTATCTTTTTTTACCTTACATGTATTTCTTGTCTAGCCCTCACATTGAAATATAAGCTTTCAAGCCCTAGCAAGGCCCTTTGCAAAGTATAATTTAACACACAGTTGATATAGCCCAAACAAAGTCTCCCTGAATCTGACAACCTTTTTCAGTTGCAATATCATTTTGGGAATTTAATCAATTATACTTATTAATACTTTTCTCTCTTCCTCTAATTGATTACCAAGTAGCTAATTTGAAAGGTCATAGATTCAAAGTAATAAATAACATCTTGTTTTTTACATAAATTCAGGAGATAGCTTTGAGTACAGAAAAAGTCTGTGAAAATACTATTTATCTTCTCTGTATCTTCAAATTTGCTACAAAATAAGGAATATTTTGTAAAATCCTTAAATGTCCCCAGATACAAATTTCCTGTGATTTTAAAAATAATAGAAGTATAATATATAATGAAGGAGGCCACTGAATTCACAAGAGAGAAGAGGAACAACAAATTAGGAGTGTATAGCTAAAATATTTTGATAATCTATATTTTCAATTTCTTGTCCTAATCATTTATATTTTTTTACTTTTTAAAGATTTCTAATATTCAAAAAAGTTATAGAGAATAAAAAATACCTTTGAACAGACCCATGAACATCACCAAATTTTAGCATTTTGTCATATTTGCTTTAGGTTTTTTGGTCAAAACAATTTACATGTATAATTTAAGTCCCTGGATAACTCTCCCTGATGTCATGTTATTTCCTTCTTGCACATGGTAAACAGTCTCCTAAAATTTTATGATACCAATTCCTTTGCTTTTATTTCCATCCTATTGTTTAAACAATCATGCAAAAAAAAAAAAAATTACTGAGTGCTATGGAACGATGTTTTATGTCCTACATAGTACCCAAAAGTTTTGGCTACCTATGAAAATATAATAGTTTAATGTTTTTGATGTAAATATATTGGACATGTAATTTCATCCTTTCCTGTTTTCACACAACATTGTATTTTTGAGATCAGTACATGCTGATAATGCCCTTCTTGTTCATTCATCTAACTGGCTATATAGTATGTCACTGTGAATATAGGACAACTTACATTTTCTCTGTTGATAAACAATTAAGTCAGGTCCAAAGTTTGTTATAAAAAATGCTACAATGAACATTTGTTTACATTTCCCTTTTCACACATGTGATAGAGAAGATATATACCCTAATTCAGAATCTCTGAGACAATTATTTACAACTTGAAATCTATTAGGCACTGTTAATTTGCCCCAGGTTAGATACAAGAACTTACAAAGGTAGCACATGAGCCTTCCTCAATAAAATTTGTTAGAGTTGGGACTATTTACCTAATATGAAATGGTATCTATTGTTTTAACTTGCATTTTCATTACTAGCTGGGATGAATGTAGATTATACATAAAATATATGATTGTTCATTTCATTTTTCTTCTAAAAAATTTTTATGGCTACTTTGCCATATTCTTTAGCTGTGCTAGGATTTGTTGTTTGTTTATGTTTTTCTTATTGATTGCATAAGTTTCTAAGTATCGATTATATAATTTAAACATAATTTCCCTTGTAGCAATATATGTGAAAAATATATTCTTTCCATTTGTATTTGATTACCTGTTAGCTCTGTTTACATTGTTTTCATTGAATAGAAAATTTAATATTTAAAGAAAAGAAAATTTAATATTATTTAAATTACTATTGAAATCTATCAAACTATTCCTTTCTACTTTTGTAGTTTAATATATTTTATATCTAGAACTTATTAACAAATTATCCTAAATTTTCTTCTAAAGATTTTAACATTTAACTTTTCACATGAAGATCATTATCCACATGGGATTTGTTTTTATGAAGGACACTGACCCAACAGATTGATTATTAAGTATTTCATTTTCCTATCTATCTATCTATCTATCTATCTATCTATCTATATATATATATATATTTTTTTTTTTTTTTGAGATGGAGTCTTGCTCTGTTGCCCAGGCTGGGGTGCAATGGTGTGATCTCAGCTCACCTAAACCTCAGCCTCCTGGATTCAAGTGATTCTCCTGCCTCAGCCTCCTGAGTAGCTAGGATTACAGGTGCCTGCCATCATGCCCAGCTAATTTTTTTTTGTATTTTCAGTAGAGATGGAGTTTTGCCATTTTGATCAGGCTGGTTTTGAACTCCTGACCCCTGTGATCCGCCCACCTTGGCCTCCCAAAGTGCTGTGATTACAAGCATGAGCCACCATGCCTGGCCTCCTTTCAATAGTTAAGTGACCCTCTTACATTTCAAATTTTTACAGATGTGAAAATGTCACTTATTTTCTGGTCTCTCCATTATGTTTGATAAGGCTACATGTATCTCTTTATCAATACCTCATCATCTTAATTAGATTTAGTTTTAATGAGTTAATTTCTGTTAGGGTGAATCTCCTAGATTTTTGTTTTGTTTTATTTTTGTGAGGAGGTTTGGTTCTATGTTTTCTTGACTAGAGATGGGATCTCCCTATGTTGCCCAGGCTGGTGTCAAAACACTGGCTTATGTCTTCCTCTGCTTGTTTGGATGATAGGTATGAACCACAGCACCTGGCTAGTCCAGTTGTTTTAGTAGCTGTCACTTTGTTCTTACATAGTAAATTTAGAATAAGCTTGTCAAATTTAAAAAGCAATTAGTTACGATATTGATTGAAATACTTATTAAATTTATAAATTGTTTTTAAATTTGATTTCTTTACAATATAGTCTTCTGATCCATGAATATTGTTTGTCTCATATTTTATTCAGATATTCCTTAATGTCTAAGAAATAAGCTTTGCAATTTTCTTATAAGGAGTTTGCGCATCTATTGCTAATTTTTTTCCTAGGTATTCTAGGGTTCTTATTGCTATGGTTGCTTTTGTTGCACTGCCATATATGCACTAATTATTTTCTTAATTATCTTGTGTCATTCACCAATAATCATGTATCATTTGCATGTGAAGACACTTTTGCCTTTTTCTTTTCAAACTCATAGCTTTACTCCTTTTTCTTATCTTATTTTGCAGGCTAAGACCTCCAGAACAACGCAGAGTACAACCAATATCAGAGGGCACCCTTGTCTTTTTTAAACTTAGTTAGAAGACTTTAAATGTTACTCCATGAATTTCATTTCTGTCTAATATTTCTAAAGATATATACTTCTTGATAGTATGAAAGATTCTTCTTCATTAATTTACTAAGTCCTACTATCTTTTTGAAACTTGTGTTGCATCCATATATGTTTCTGTGCTATGACCCCATTATGTCACTAAATGTTGCATTAAGTGAACCACGACACCAACTCAATTCTGATGTTACCTATGAAAACACTAGTTTCAAGAACTGTAATTACCACAGAGTATATAGAAGTGGTCTTATTTTAGTTATTCACTATGTATGTCAATGTTTAGAATGTTTCCAACTGATCTAAGCAAAATGCTTAATGAGCTGTAGATGTGAGTAAATATAATCCTTGACATTATTAATGCAGTTTTATTATCCTCAGTATTATCAAGGAAGTTTCATGATATATTTTGCTTCCTGGAATGTTTCTTTGCATATGTAAAAGTTTCTGTGAAACAATAAGCATTTTTCTCAGCTTAGAGTTATTTCCAAGTTAGAAATTATTGAAGCAATAATGACTTAAAAATTAATACACTAGGTCAAAATTGTATGCATCTCAGTCATCAAACACACTGAGATTTAGCAAGTTAGCATCATCTAATAATTATAATCTATTATATAAGTAACTAAAAAAATATAATTATTGGCACTATAAAAAAAAAAAAAAAACTGTTGCAAACAGCACACTAGCCAGGCGCGGTGGCTCAAGCCTGTAATCCCAGCACTTTGGGAGGCCAAGGAGGGTGGTTCACAAGGTCAAGAGATCAAGACCATCCTCGTCAACATGGTGAAACCCTGTCTCTACTAAAAATACAAAAATTAGCTGGGCATGGTGGCGCACGCCTGTAGTCCCAGCTACTCGGGAGGCTGAGGCAGGAGAATTGCTTGAACCCAGAAAGCAGAGGTTGCTGGAGATTGCACCACTGCACTCCAGCCTGGGTAACAAGAGCGAAACTCTTTCTCAAAGAAAAAAAAAAAGAAAAGAAAAAGAAAAAAAAAGAAAACAGCACACTAATAGGCTGTCATTATAAAATTATCCCTTATGTTCATAATAAACACTATTGGTAGGACAGAAGTTTTTTATCTCAGTCAAGCTAAGATGTTAATTTCTATTTTATTAATGAAAAGGGTAATTTGATTCTTTGGATTAATAAAAGAATTCAGTATTTCAGGTTAATACCACTCTGCAATATTTCTTTTAGGAGACTCTCCACGGACTACCAAGAAGACCTCATTTGAGTAAACTGAGTATGTGAATGCCCTACAGAGCTGTTGCAGAGAAAGAGGTAATTTCCCTTTGCCCTTTTCCACTACTCTTTTTATTACAGCTTTATGGAATGTTATAATATTCCTAAAGACAGAGAAAGATGCTCTACATAGCTTAAATTACTGAACACATAAAGATTTAAAGGTTAGCCTTGAGGGACATTATTACACTTCAGGTCAATAATACCTACTAACCTTTTCCATATCTATTGGAAATAAATAGAAATTCTATAATGCTGAATTTTACTCTAACTAAAAGTTTCTACGAAGTCTAGTTTGAGGTTAGGAGCTTGGGAAAGTGTTCCCGGGAGGATTTTATATAAGGAGACCAGAAACATATGGGAAGCCAGCAGTTTCCCCAACATTGTCTCTGGCTTTCATTTAAAAGAAGGTGCTGATGGGGCTCTTTCCTCCCAATGAAACATTCCAGGATAACTCAGCTGCCAGATTGGTTCCTGTCGCCTTTTAAAGTGGTCCATTTCAGAACAGGCTGTTGATAAAATTGCTCATTTTATGGCTTTTTTGAAAGATAGGTTTAATAAAAAGGAACGTTATTGTAGCTCTGACAAGCTACTCTCTCCTCTGATCTGAGGAGCTGGCAAACAAGTCATGTCCTGCCTAACGACAATATGACTTACATTAATAAAGTCTTATCAGCCCCAACATGACCTGTGAAATCTACTCTAAACAGAGGCATGTTATGCTGTCCAAAGACAGCAGCATTGACTAGAAACTCTGTACCTCTTCAAATCGCTTACCAGGTCTGGGCCATTATGAACTTTAATTTCCTTGTTGGTAAAGTATGATTGCTGGACCAGAAGTAGTTTGGAGACACTTTTGTTCTAATTATAATGTATGTCCACAGGATCCTTGAATATAAGGATACAGAATTTTTTTCAAGTTTTGGTGTTCTTACATGCATTACTGTTCTGAATACATTGAACAGTGGTTACATATCTATCTATCTATCTATCTATCTATCTACATTATACAATTTTATATATTTAGGTCCCTCTATATATATAAAGGATATGTGATAGAGAGTATATGTAGTCTGCAAAATGACGCAAAAATATTTACTGTCTGACCATTTACAAAAAAAAAAAAAAAAAAAAAAAAATTGATGATCCCTGCTAGGAAATAGCTTAGTTACCATCTAATTTATCCATTTATACCTTATTGCCATTTGGCCAACTTGCAATAGTTAGAATTTTTAAGATACGTATTTCCACTATCTGCCTTCCCTGTTTTATTGCTCTTTTTGTGTCCATGGTGAGCAAAATACACAGTAGAGTATGTAAGTTTATTTTCCTTTGTAGTTTTCACTTCTTTTGTCTTCATTAAGAAATAGTTTCAGCCTAAGGTAATAAAATTATTTTTTCTATATGGTGTCAATAAATTTTTATGATATTGCTTTGTAAATTTTAAGTCATTCACTGTATAAATGCACATTCACATGTGTTTAAGTTAAAAAATAAAAACAACAAGGAAATGATAAGCTAAAAATTTAGGATTATCATTGCCTCTGAGGATGATAGAGGACTACAAATTCAGAGAGAGACGGGTTTCTAAGGAATTACTAACATTCTATCAATTAAAATATTTATACCTATTTAAAACGGACTCTAAATAAGTAGATGGAAAATAAATTGATTCTAGGTGGCAGATAGAAGGGTCACTGACTCTAAGTCTAATGCATTAAATTTATTTTATAGTATGTTAGATTTTTTATACAGATTATTAAAATTAAAAAAAATTTATTTAGAACCACTGTTATAACACTATATTTCCATTTCTTGAGTGTGATGGTTAATACTGAGTGTCAACTTGATTAGATTGAAGGATGCAAAGTATTGTTCCTGAGTGTGTCTCTGAGGGTATTGCCAAAAGAGATTAACATTTGAGTCATTGGACTGGAAAAGGCAGACCCATTCTCAATCTGGGTGGCACCAGCTAATCAGCTGCCAGCACGGCCAGAATAAAAGCAGGCAGAACAATTTGAAAAGACTAGACTGGTTTAGTCTTCTGGCCTACATCTTTCTCCTGCGCCGGATACTTCCTGCCCTCCAAAATTATACTCTAAGTTCTTCAGCATTGGGACTCGACTGGCTTCCTTGCTCCTCAGCTTACATATGGCCTATTGTGGGACTTCATCTTCTGATCATGTGCGTCAATACTCATTAATAAATTCCCCTTTATATACACATTTATCCTATTACTTCTGTTCTCCAGAGAACCATGACTAATACATTCAGTAGGTATTACATATCATGCAGACTAAAAAGGGATTTTACAAGAATAAATTTTAATCTGAATCTCAAATTTTCAAAATGGTTTTTGAAGGTCAGATAAATTTAGAATCTGCTCCAACTAGCACAGCTAATAAATGACATAATTGTCTTCTAAACCTCAGTTTATCTGGTTCTAAATAATACATATTTTAAATGCATAATTCTGATGTATTATAAAATACAAGTGCTAGATTTACATAATAGTATATTCTTAATTGGAAATATCAATGAAACGATTTTCATGTACCATGGGAATTTGTGAATAAAAATGGATTGAAATTGGAGTTCAAAATGCTATATTTCTTATGATAGTCTTAGTTCATTCACTGTAAAGGGACTCAATTATCTCTACTAGCTCAAGTGAAAAACTACAGACAGTCTGAAATAATTAATGTTTGGTTGTAGAGTATAACTGATTTGGAGTTATGTCAGCCTCTCAATGAATTCTTTCCAACTACTAGTTTGAATCTTAATGTACGTGTAACTGAGAAAGTTTGTCATTTCTGCATTCCCAGGATCCTTTGGCCAATCATGGAGATCTAAACCATTATATGAACTCAACTGAAATATAAAATGCATGAAGCTAAACATGCCTTCTTTTCAAGACTTACTTAGAGAAGTTTTGGTTAAGTTTTGGGACTGCAGGACATCTTTGTGGAAACAAAATCTACAAACAAAAGAGAGAAAAACAGAATGGACCTATCTTGTGAAGTCCTCATACACATCCAGTAATCAGCCAGATAGTTCCCACCTGATAATCTAATTTATTCTTCCCAATTCTATGGGCTAAGTATTATCACACTATTTTTACATTTGTGAGAAAAGACCCAGATTAAACTATCAGCCAGTATGCTTCAGGTGGCAAGTAGTTAGAGCCAGCAATCAAAGAAACATTGCACTTTGGATCTTATGTTGCAACGCAACCTTATTTTTGAACTGTGTAGAGAAGTATAGTAGCTCCTGGAATAGTGGAAATACAGTAGCCACTAGCCATTATGGTATTTGAATACTTGAAATCAGACTAAACCAAAATGATTCATGCTATACATTTCAAATGCACACCAGAGTTCAAGGACTTAGTACAAAACTACAAATGCAAAATATGTAAAAACATGAAATGATCATTTTAATTATATTGGATTAAGTTAAAATTATAAAAATTAAATTCATGGATTTCTCTATACTTTTAAAAAATATGGCCACTAGAAAATTTAAAATTACATATGAAACTTGTGTTTTATTTCTTTTGGACAATGCTGGCATATACTCTTTCATAGGAAGCCAGGGAAATTTAGTTTTGAAAGACACTGGTGCTCCTCTCTGTGTGTGATACCTTAAGCCAAATCTTAGTTTAACTGAGTTGTGTTTTTTCATCTAACAAATGTGGATAATAACATATGCCCTGCAGGGCTTACGCTGTGGCTAGAGGCAAAGTATGTAAAGCATTCTCCAAGCATCTGTACCATAAAGGACACTTGAGACAAAGTAATAGTAATAATCTGTATAAAATTGTAACTTCTATATTTTGAAGCCCTTTGGTCTCCAAACGTTATACATTTACCACTTCTCATACGGCTTCCCTAACTAAAAAGTGAATAGCATGCTCAACATCATGGAACCTCCAGAGGAAGTGGGAGGTAAGAATATTAAAGTTTCAGATAAGCAAATGAATATGCAGTGTGGGCCCTCGAAAATAAATGATGGTAATACAACAAACTTTGAGTTTGCTTTCAGTGTGTTTTTATTGTTCGCAATGAGGCTTTCAGCACTATTTGCTATAATCTGCCCAAGGATAATCACTGTTTAACATTTTCCCACAAGTCTGCTTAATAAATATACTTATTGATATGCAAAATCATTCAAAGGTTAAGCCCTTAGCTGTTACTACTAAATTATATAGCTACATATTATATACCAATTTTAGGTCCACCTAGGCAGCACTACAGAAAAATCATGACTGTAAGTGTTAGCTAGGGCTATAACCATTCACATAGAAGCCTTTGATGGATTCAAGATTTCTTGTAGATGTTCAAACTCTTATTCTATGAGGAAGACTATATATGCATTTGAGCATATGCCATTGTAGTAAATAAATTAGAAAATTTATATTATGGTTCTGATATCAATCTACATATTTCCTTTCACCCAGAAGTTCATACTAACGTTCAACCAACCAGAGTAGATGACAAATACTTCTGATCTATTTGGAGTCTCCCTTTGAAATTCCACATTATTTTCCTTTTGTAGAGAGGCTCTACTTAGGATCTATTAACTGCAGGCAATCTGTACATTAAAATGACAATTATTAAGGGCAAGCCCTCATCAGGTAATAGCTGCTATGGAAGCCTTTAATTCCCACCAATAAACTCCACTGAATGCTATATAACTAATATTCTTCTTATTCCAAAGCACTGTGACGTTCTCCAAGACAGTTTCTCTAATCTAATCACTCTTGATTTGTATTCTTTCAAATGAGAGACCAGCATGTGGTGCTTCTATGCTGATCAGAAAGATATTTCAAGCAATTTTTGGCATGGAAAGTCACTTTTGGATTCAAATCTGAGCTGAAAGGGATATGTCATTGCAGAAATGAGGACTCTGTGACACTTCCTGTGCCACACCATGAAATCTCTCCTCTGTAGCTGCTCAGAGACATTAACATCTAATTACTTTTTGCTCATAATTGTCAATGTTACATTTGCAAACTGCTATTTTCTAAGAACTAATAGGTTATTTGTGTCCAGAATCATCTCTGTGTTCTTTATTTTCTCTGGGCTAATTTTGAGAAGGTTATTTACATCTTGAACAATTATTTGTATACAAAAAGTACAAAATGAGGGAATGTCAAAGGAACTTGCACCAGGTTTGATGCTTTGCTTATTAAGCCAGTTTTTTCCTCATTAAAACTGTGTGTGTGTGTGTGTGTGTGTGTGTGTATTTTAAATATATATATATATATATATTTAAAACTATATATGTATATATACATGCATGTATGTATGTATGTATAGAGGTATGTGTACATATACAAACCATATATATAGCCTGATGGAAGGTTCACTCTTTCAAAAATCTCTCATGACAGCAGATGTCTCAGCTGGTCTGGCATGCTCTATCCTCTCTCAGTGGAAAGCAGGGATGATTCTCTCTGATTTGGCATCAATTCTCAAGACTAATATCACAGCATGCTCTGCTTCCTGCCTATGGATACAAGGTTCCATTGCAGAGTGCCAAGGGTTTAACAATAGTTAATCTCTTAAGAAAAGCAGGTGGCCCTTGCCACTACTACTTCTATTACTGTCTAAGTTCCCCTGAGTCTCTGCCAGTTGCTTGCCTGTCAGACTTGGCAGAAGCCCAGAGTTTGACTGACTTTGTTGTTACCCCCTCATGAGTCATTTTTAGAGCCCATCTTTTCGCATGTTCTTTTTCATTGACAGTGTCCAAGAAAACCCTTGAATGTGAGCTCCATTTTGAAAAACATATGTTCCATGGCTTCTTTTTTTCCCTAGACCAACTCCATCTCAGTGACTGTGTTATCTATTTCTCTTGTGCAATGGAAATACTAGCATGAGAGAAGGTGCCGGCACCACCTCCAAATCTGCAGATATCCACCCTTTGATGTAGAGCAATCACAATGATCATGCCACATGAAATCCACCAGCTGTATTATTCATTTGAGAATATAACATGATCAGAAAGCATATTCAAGTTCTAAGTTTAAGACACTGTCTGTGTAATTTAACAAAGCATACACATTCCAAAAATAAGGACATGAACTTGCTTCATTCAACATTCCTTGACTATCACTTAAAGCAGTAAAATTGGCATTTATTCTTTCTGCTTCAGCTCCTGGTTGTAAACTCTACCTGAATGCCTACAGTCATAATCTGTAGCTTTCTTCTAGAGCTTATTATAAACAAGAAGTACAACAGGAACCCTCATTTTTCACAAAGAAAATGCACTGCAGGAGACATCCCTAGTTCTCATTTAACTTGAGAAACAGCAGCAGCTACTCAAGATTCTTCAAAAATTGATTCACTGTTTTGAGAATAAGTGTAAATTAAATGGAATGTTCATATATATGCATTATTCCATTTAAAACTGGAAAGGCTTTGGAGTAGCATAAACAAGTAAAAGAGGAAAGATTTGGCTAGAGAATGTGAATTGTACTGCTGGCCATTCTGGATTTATTTTAGAAAGCAATGTATCAAGAGGATAATAGTAAAGAAATATATATGTATTTTCATACTTATATAGTTTATTCATTATTCATCTGTTTATTGGAAAATGTATGCTTTTAAAAAATGTTACTATAAAAATTATACAGAAAAAAATATATACAGAAAATCTAATTTGGTGATAATTACTGTGGGAAACTTTCTAGCTGGAAGTAATAGGCATTGCCTTAATAGCTAATTTTTATTAGGTTACTCAAATTTAGATACTGTTTCTCATTCCTGTGAAGAATCTAAAAGACCACCTAGCATGAAGTAGGGGTCCAACAAAAGTTTCTAATACATTCTAAATGCCGTACAACATAGATGCCTCGGAAAGTTGAATTTCAAGTTGCATGTAACACAGATCAATAAGGAGACAACTACTAAGACCTAAACAAATAACAATAACTATTAAATTATACATGTGGGACACGAGAAGGAATACACTGAGAGGAAGTAGAAGAACTATACCAATGTGTTATTTTTGCTTTATAAAATTTATAAATTTGAAATAACATTACTTTTCCTCCCTAGTCCAATTTTCATTCCTCTCATACATCTTCATTTCCTTGTTCCCTAGGAGCACATGATGGAGTTTATGTTTTACCCTCTAGTCTATGTTTCTGAAATATAAATACACACACACACACACACACACACACACACACACACACTCCACATACACACAGCAATACCCCATATAAAGCATTGTGTAGTATGAGTATATATTTGAATAAACATAAATGATATGAACAATGGAAAGCTTCTGCAACTTGTTCTTTGCATTCAAATAAATATTTTAAAGTTGTATACATGCTCATGCATTTAGAGTTAATTCATTTATTTCCCTGCTACATAGTGTTTCCTCAATTATTTCTCTAATGAAACATATGAGTTGTGTTGTATTTTCTTCTCTCACAAACAATACTACAATTAAACTTATTTTGATATGACTTTCTGAATAAATCATGCTAAAGATTTTTAGGTTATATATCTAGTCATAGAATTGGAGTGTCATATGATACAGGCATACCTTACAGACATTGCAGATTCGGTTCCAGACCACCTTAATCAGGCAAGTATCATAAAGAGAGTATCACAGATTTTATGGTTTCCCATTGCATATAAAAGTTATATTTACACAATACTGCAGTCTATTAAGTGTGCAATAGTGTTATGTGTAAAAAACAATGTATAGACCTTTATTTAAAAACACTTTTTTTTTTTTTTGCTAAAAAATGCTAACACATTTGAGCCCTTAGAAAGCCAGAATGTTTTTGCTGCTGGAGAGTCTTGCCTCAGTGTTGATGGGGGCTGATCAGGGTAGTGGTTGCTCAAGGTTGGAATGGCCACAGATAGTTCTTAAAATGAGAAAATAATGAAGTTTGCCCAATTGATTGACTCTTCCTTTCACAGAATATTTCTCTGTAGCATGAAATGCTATTTGATAGCATTTTATCCACAGGAGAACCTCTTTCAGAATTGCAGTTAATCTTTTCAAATCCTGCTGATGCTTTATCAACTCAGTTTGTGTCAGAATCTAAATCATTTGTTGTCATTTCACCAATGTTCATAGCATCTTCTCCAGGAATAGATTCCATTTCAAGAAAACACTTTCTTTGCTCATCCATAAGAAGCAACTGTTCATCCATTAAAGTTTGATCACAAGATTGCAGTAATTCAGTCACATCTTCAGGCCCCACTTCTCATTCTTGTTTTCTTGCTATTTCAACCACATCTACAGTTACTTTTTTCACTGGAGTCTTGAACCCCTCAAAATTATCTATGAGAACAGAAATCAACGTCTTCCCAGATCCTGTTATTGTTGATATTTTGATGTCCTCCCATAAATCACAAATGCTCTCAATGGTATCTAGAATAATGAATCCTTTCCAGAAGTTTTTCAATTTACTTTTCCCATATCCAAAGGAAGAATCACTATCTCTGGCAGTTACAACATTTTGAAATGTCAATAACACTTGGAAACTGAAATTCTTCTTTGATTCATGAGCTGCAGAACACATGTTGCCTTAGCAGACATGAACACATTCATCTCCTTGTACATCTCCATCAGAGTTCTTGGAAGGCCAAGTGAATTGTCAATGAACAGTAATAATTTGAAAGAAATGTCTCCTTTTTAGCAGTAGTTCTCAACAGTGGACTTAAAATATTTGGTAAATCTTACTGTAAACAAATGTGCTATCATCCAGGTTTTGTTGCCTGAGCATACATGGCCTAGACAATTTAGCATTATTCTTAAGGAACTTGGGATTTGAGCAGGCAAATCAACATTAACTTCAATTTAAATTCGCCAGCTGCATTAGCCCCTAACAAGAGATTTAACAGATTTTCAACCTGTTTTTTAAAACCTTGAAGCCAGGCATTCACTTCTCCTGTCTATCTATGAAAGTCCTAGGTAACAATTTTTTCCAATTTAAGGCTGTTTTGTCCACATTGAATAACTGTGTTTTTCACAACCACAGGCTTTGTATCATAATCCTAAGAAATGCAATCACAAATACCATGATCATAAATGTTGAAACCTCAAACTATCTAAATCCCTAAAGTCTAAAATTCCAAACATATAGAATCTCCAAAATGAATCACAGGATTGTTTCATCATCTTCAGTGGAACAATTACCATGTTATTGTCTTTATTTGGAAATTAGGTATGGTCTAAGGAGATACATATGGCTGTTGTATTAGTCCATTTTCACACCGCTGATAAAGGCACACTCAAAACCGTGTAATTTACAAAGAAAAAGAAATTTAATGAACTCACAGTTCCACATGGCTGGCGAGGCCTTTCAATTATGGTAGAAGGTGAAAGGCACCTTATACATGGTGACAGGCAAGAGAGAATGAGAGCCAAGTGAAACGGGAAGCCCCTTATCAACTCATCAGATCTTGTAAGACTTTTTCACTATCATGAGAACCGAATGGGGGAAACTGCACACGTAATTCAATTTTTTCCCACTGGGTCCCTCCCACAACATGGAAATTTGGGGAGCTACAATTCAAGATGAGATTCAAGTTGGACACAGTCAAACTATATCAGGTGCCAACTTGACAAGGTATAGACTTGTCCAGTTATTTTAGACATCATTTTGACAGGATTAAAGAGTGCCTAGAAACCTGGTAAAGCATTATTTTGGGTGTGTCCATGAAGGTGTTTTCAGAGCAGTTCAATGTATGAGTCTGAGTGGACTAAGTAGGGAAGATATACCCTCAATGTTGGCAGAAACCATCCAATCAGCTGAAGGCCCACTGATAAATACAAAAGAATTGGTTTCTCCCTGAGATCTGGGACAGCCTTTTCTCCAGCTGCCTTGGACATCAGAAATTTGACCCCATGAAAGTATATTATCACAACACTGACTTTGTATGTGATTATTGTGCATATCTTTAAAAACCTTGAAACTGCCTCAGTAAATGAAAATATGTTCCTTTTATTTATCTACATTTGTGAAAGATAAAATTTCTTGAGATCTCAGCTCTTTGGGCTGGATTGATCTTCTATCTAGACTACTGAAATTTTCACCATACCAGCAATAAAGCTGTTCCACTTTCTTATCATTCATGTGTTCACTGGAGTAGCACTGCCAATTTCTTTCAAGTACTTTTCCTTTGCACTTGCAGCTTGGCTAATTGTTTGATGTAAAAGGTCTAGCTTTAAGCTTATCTTGGCTTTTGACATACCTTCCTCACTAAGCTTAATCATTTCTAGCTTTTGATTTAAAGTGAAAGATGTGTGACTACTGTTGGAAAATGACATCAATAGACTTGCTGGACACAAGGTTGCCACGAACCTGCAATTTATTTTTTTTAAAAGGCAATATATGTGAAGTATAACAAAACAAAGCATAATAAAACAAGGCATGCTTATATATATTGATTTGATAGAACTTCTGGCAGAATATTTAACAAATGTACACTCCTACAGTGTTTCCTTTACCTTTACGAACAGTTAATACTCTCAATCTTTATAACTTTTTTCAATAGAGTATTTCTAAAATAATGTCATTATTTTTTGTGATTGTATTTTAGTGTTTTTTCTTTTATGTTTTTCAAAGTATTCTTTATTATTATTATTATTATTATACTTTAAGTTCTGGGGTACATGTGCAGAACATGCAGCTTTGTTACATAGACATGCAGGTACCATGGTGGTTTGCTGCATCCATCCATCCCTCATCTACATTAAGTGTATCTCCTAATGCTCTCCTTCCCCTAAGTCCTTCACCCCCGACAAGCCCCGGTGTGTGATGTTCCCCTCCCTGTGTCTGTGTGTTCTCATTGTTCAACTCCCACTTATGAATGAGAACATGCGGTGTTTGGTTTTCTATTCTTGTGTTTGCTGAGACTGATGGTTTCCAGCTTCACATTTCTTTAGAAAAGGGTACAACTCCTTTTATGATTTTTTCCTTCATTTCAATTCAGTATTTATTTTAACATTATGCTGATTCCTATGACTATAGTAATAAATTTTCTTTTTATTAAAAAAAAAGTATACCTATAATTCTTGCCCTAAGAGGACTTTCAGTCTAATCAAGCAGACAGACATGTAAAAAACATTACATTATTTATTGGTTACTACAAAAAGAAAAGTATATGGGAGCAAAGAAGTGGCAGAAAATTAGGAGAGATTAACTCTAAGAGAGGAATTTCCAGAGAATCCTTCTGGAGATGTGATGGATGAGTTCATATTAACTTTTTTTTCAGGATGTTGTAGGTGTCTGTTGAGGATCTAGGTTAATAGAACTGGTAAAAAACAATAATATACAAACATAAATATGTGGTGTTTATGGTATCATATGGCAGAATGATTTGAAGATAAAGGAGCATTAAGATTCATTATAAGAAACAGGATCAGAATAAATTAGACAGGTTGAATCAGGATTCCTCACTCTTGGAGACCTCACAAATGACCCACTAATTCCCTGTTCAAATATTCTGGGACTATGACATAGAATCAGGTTGGAGCAGAAAGGAAAGCTGATAGTGACAGCCTATTACAAGTTCCCCACACTTCTAATCAGAGAATCAGGATAGAGATAGTTGCATGCCCTCCTGGCAATGATGGGTGACGGTCCCATAACTTTGTAGATGGTAAATGCTTTCTGATTGACCAAGCGCTTTCAAGTTAGTATTTTATTTATTGTTCTATATTCTCAGTGAATGAAAGAAACAAGTCTCAGAAAAATTTGAGTTGTCTAAAATCACAGAACTAAAATGTAATTCATTTGAGATGAAAACATAGAATTTTGAACTCTAAACTCATCCTTGGTTCTTCTATTTTCCCCCTTACAGGATTTACCTCTAAATGCAGATACAGATACTTATCCATAAATTATATATAATATACTTACCCATATATTATATATAAGTTATATATAATACCCATAAATTATATATAGAGATACAGATAGTAAGAGATTTTTTAGTACTATTAGGAGGATTTTGAGTAACGTAGAGATTGTACATCTGTAGTAATATACCCTAATACTTTAATGTCCTGTTCCTTAAATTTGGTATTTTTCTTTGCAGTTTGGAATTTGTAGGAACATAACTAGTGCTTAGAATTGTAAGTAAATTCAATAAAGCTCATGATTGACTCAGAACATTTCAGCCAGTAAGGATTTATAGTCAAATTAATAAAGGGAGCTTGGGAGAAAAATGTTATATTTGTTTTTCTTTGGAATGAAAATATACAAAGATACAATCTTGGAAGAATATTCATCTATGCATCCATTCAACAAATATTTTTTGAATACTCACTGTGTACCAGTCAGGGTAAGCATTTTACCTAAATTATCTCATGTTAAACCCATAACAGTACTATTATATTGGAATTCTTTACTTTAAGATAATGAAACTGGAAGGAAGAAGATTAAGTAATTTAATCAAGGTAACACATCTTTTAAGTGGCAGAGGTAACCTCAAAGCTTATTTCTAATCCACAGTGCTATACTGTAAATATGTTTCGTTATACTGTATCAATTTTGTGGGCCTGTGAAATTGAAAGCAATTGTTTTCCAGAGGATAATGACAGATTTTCACATTTCTACACTCAAGTGTAAAATCCTAACTGATTTCATCAATGAATAATTATTAATAATTTAAATATTTTTAAAATACAATGTCAGAGATATTCACATACCTTTGAATGAAAGAATGACATTTGTATGCATGATAATGTACATTGTCAAGCCATTGATCACATTATTTTATATTTTCAGAACAAGCCAAAGCCATTGTAATTGGTATAATAAAGTCCAGCTGGCGAGCCAATCTCCAGAATAACTCGGGACTAGCACGGCAGGGGCAGAATGAAGAATGTATTTGGTAAGAAAGAAGTGATTTAGCATATGTCCTTCATTCCTCATATTTGTGACTGCAGTTACCAATACCTAACTCTATGTGAAGTAAAGCATCTTTGAATGTTCAGGTGATTTATACTGGAAACTGTGTCCTCATGCCAAAGAAAAATAAGGGTAGATTTATCATGATGAATATAGAAAGGGAAGTAATTGATTCTTTGGTCTGAATTTTCCTCTGAGTTAATAGATTTTCCCTTTAGCAACAACAAGGCAAAATAATAAGGAAGCATACAAGATAACTTGAGTACAGCTAGCTTTGGCACTGCCAGTCACTGAGAGCTTATCTAGCATTTCCAGTACTCTTCATGAACGCTCCTTCTGCTCTGTGTTTAGAATAATAAAACCTTGTATCTCCTCAAATGTTAACTTTGTCTTGGATAAAAAAATATATAAATATAAATTTGCCATAATGCAGAGTTCTCTCGTTTGCTTTTTGACATTTAAGAAAACTGTTACAAGGAAATCTATTCTGAGATAGATGTTCTACCTACTTCTAAATGCAACAATGCTTAACAATTGTAAATATAATTTAGCATCCATATCATACACAATTTAAGACATTTTTCGCCAGGTTTTAAAAAAAAATGCCTCAAGAAATCCTGGTGATCTCATCAACCTTGAAATTAATTCCAAGGTATTTAGAAAAATAAAAATGCTCTTAACATACTTCACATCACAATCTTCTTATGCAAAAGCTTGATTTTTAAAAGGTTTTTTAGACTTTTCTACTGCACGAAAGCTATAGACAAAATGAGAATATGTATAAACACACTGAAAGCCTAAGAAAACTGCAAATATAAATCCACATGAAGGTATGAGAAGAAGACTTCACATAAAATTTATTTCTTTCAGTCGATTTTGAATATCCTGTTTTTATGTCAATTTATCTAAAATTAAATATAAATTACATCACAAATTTAATGAAGCTGAATATAAATCTAGTTCATTGTATTACTAGACAATGTACTTGAAAGTAGACACTAATTCTCTTGAATATCTGTTACAACTGTTCTCTAGTCCTCCACCTCTTAATCAAAATTATAAACCATTATTTCAGTTACTAAATATGTGGTATCTGTAGTCCAATTCATTTTTATATCAACTATATTTTTAACATAGATGAATGACAACACAAATAAGAGGAGATAGGCTATTTTCTACAATATCTATATGAATGGAGTATATTGTACAATATAGATACACAGTAGGGTCCTAAATTAGTGTAAATATACACACATACATACCTAATAAATATATGCACATATATGTGTATGTGTATATCAGGCAAGTGAGAGCTAGCATTTCTCAAAAGTTCATGGAATCTATCAAACCAGAATAGAGAGACTTTGCTGAACACCTTGAGCATTGAGACTCTAGAAAGGCCACACTTCAGTAGTAACTAATTACTCTAGCCCTGGAGGAAAGAATACTCTTGACCCCTTTTTATACAAGTCTAACAACATCTTGATAAGATAAAATTGCTTTATTCACCAGTAAAATAACTACCCTCCACAATAAAACCCAATAATTTTTAAAGGAAATAAAAGGAGTCTTCAACCAAAAAACATTATAACGCCCAGCGTTCCTTAAAAAACTTACTAGGCATGTTCTACAGGCATCCTCAGTGACGGCCCCCAGTGATCTCTACTTTGTGGTACTCATACCACTGTGTAATCACCTCCCATTGAGTGTGGGCTGGATTGGGCTTGGTGACTTGTGTTTAATAAATAGAATAAGGCAGAAGTAACGGGATGTCACATTTGAAATTAGGTTATAAAATATTGTGACTTCCATCTTGGGTTCTCCTCCTCCTCAACCCTTCTCACTCTCTGAGATCACTAGCGCTGACAGCTTCCAGCAACCATATCATGTTAGTAGATGCAGAGGGCCATAGAGCAAGTAACCAAAGCCTCTTGCTAAGAGCCAAATGAGTGAGCTTGTAAGTACATCTTCAGCCTCTTTAGATGACTGCAGCACTGGCTAACAACTTAAATGTAACCACATGAGACACCCTGAGCCACAGCAATCCAGCTAAACCACACCCACATTTCTGACCTTGAGACACTGTATAAGATAATAAGTAATCATTGTTTTAAGTTGCTAAGTTTTGGGATAACTTTTATGTGCCAACAGACAATTAATAGGTCATGAAGAAAGCAAGAAACTATGGCCCATAACTAGGAGAAACAAATTCAGAGAAAAAGATGCAAAGATAACACAGATTTTGAAACTAGTAAACAAATATTTTTAAATAACTATTATAAATGCATATAGCATGTGGGATCTAATAGCTATAATGAGAAAATGAAAGTGGTTATATGAGAGAATAAAATTTCAGCAAAAAATAAAAACTATAAATAAGAAGCAACTCTTTAGATCACCAATCGTGTGTGTTTGTGTGTGTGTGTGTCTGTGTGTGCAGTGTGCTGAGAGAGAAAAAGAACAATATGATTAATATATGTTAATTATGCTTTTATCTAGATAATTAAGTTTTAGCAATTTCTTTACATTTGTCTAAACCTTTTAATAATTTTTATAATTCTTACATTATTAGTATGCATTTAAAAAATAGTGATTTTGGTCGGGCATGGTGGCTCAAGCCTGTAATCCCAGCACTTTGGGAGGCCAAGGCGGGTGGATCACGAGGTCAAGAGATCAAGACCATCCTGGTCAACATGGTGAAACCCCGTCTCTACTAAAAATACAAAAAAATTAGCTGGGCGTGGTGGTGCATGCCTGTAATCCCAGCTACTCTCAGGAGGCTGAGGCAGGAGAATTGCCTGAACCCAGGAGGTGGAGTTTGTGGTGAGCCGAGATCGCGCCATTGCACTCCAGACTCCAGCCTGGGTAACAAGAGCGAAACTCCGTCTAAAAAAAAAAAAAAAAAAAAAAAAAAAACATTGATTTTCACAATTTTGTTTTAATATCTCAATACATCAAGACCCCAAGATGACATTTTTTGAATGTTGCAAAAATAGTAGTGGGAAATCTCAAAAAGTAATTTTTACTGTGGAAAAGCTTATATAACTCCTTACTTTAATGAAATACAAACAGAAGGTTAAGTATCAAACGTTATAGCATATATTTAGCTGAGTGAAAAACCAGAGAACATATTTCAGATGAAACTGGAACACATTTTAGTCATTTATAGCCACCATATTTTGTAAATTTGTAAGTTTACCTTGTATTAAGTTATAACACTTACATCTACAACGAGTATCTATGTCATAGTGATTGGAAATCCATTTGCAAGATATTCAAGGATACCGTTAAAAAAAAGAAGAACTATGTTCTGCATTTCTTGGCAGGCAGGGCAAGCTCAGACAAAACTGTGGAGGAGTCAGTTGATCTTCATTGAACACAACCTTTCTTTTATATTCATTCACTCAAACCGCCTCCCACATATTCATAGACTTTTCCATTGAATTATTAAGATCTTCATTTGTATATAATCCCCAAATATGCATTCATAATGTGATCACAGAAGATTGTTATGATATGTTTTAGAATAATGAACGTAAGAGTCTGGGTGTCTTTATAAATATTTTCACAATGTTAAGATATAGAGTGACTAATATGATTTTTCCATTGTAAGTACAAATTACATAATAATCTGATGAATTTCCTAAGAGGAAAATCAATGGCAGAGAATACACTGATACAAGCCCTGGATTACAAGTTACAGAAAATACATCCAATGAACTGGGAGGGCATAGTGCCCCCTCATTCCTAAAAGCTGCCTTCCTAAGTTATCTCTTACCTACTTCTTCCTGCTCCAAGGAAAGGTCATGTATTTTCAAGAAGTATGATATATATTATCTCTATGCAACATTCCTCTAAAATCATATTTCTGTGCCCTTTTAATTTCTCAAAAAATGAAAAAACAAAATATTGCTTCATTTTTATCAAAAAGTTTCACTTTTAAATTATATTTATGAAGAATAGTAGAAATGAAAAATGGGACAGAAATGATGAAAAAACCTAACTCTAGTTCTGAAAACTTCTATTCTCATAATTATGCAGTTCCAAAATCAGTATTATGGTTACTTGCTGTTGCATTTTTTTAATCAATATAATCATTTCAGTAAATTAGAATAATCTAAGTCAACAGATCATGTGATATGTCCAAATAAATGAACTGTTCTGGAATATATCATTACAGTGTCCACAGTATAACTGATAAAACAATAATAGATTAAAAAAAAAAAACAGATTTGGAAGAGTGGTGGATTTATCTCTATGGTAGCAATTGCCAGAAACATGAACTTACTGATTGATGAGAGATTTTTTTCCCAATTGCTACATTTATGCCTGGTGTTTTGACAGTGAAAACTGGGTCATTTCATTGACATTACAAGCAAGTCTAATATACAATACATACACTTTCAACTTCATTATTAAAGTTGGACATTGTAGATTAGCAGAAAGATCATCAGCTTCAGAATCAGAAAGCCCTGTATTTACAATTCAACTCTTTGTTTACACTAGATCTTTAAATTTACTGAATTATAATTTCACCCTTTATAAAATATGAATAACACAGATTCCTCAGTTGTTGACTGTAAAACGTTTGTACAATGCTTAGTCCTATACTTAGTACAGGGCTAGAAAGTTCTTAGCAAATAATCCAATATTACCACTCTTGTCTTGGTGACTATGTAGTCAATTCTCATTATTCACAGTAGTATATTCTATAAAGTTACCACAAACAATAAATTAGTGAATAATAATTACTGTTCCAAAAGGAAATACAGGGTTAGGTACCATCGAGCCATTGTTCACCTTATTGTCAGTGAAAATGTCATTTGTATTAAAAAGATTCTTTTGTCAGTGTCCTTCAGTGTTGAAATCCTGTTCTTTCACATAACTCTTTTCCTGTATAACATGCAGCAGATACAATCTAACTTCATTATTAATGGATTTCATATCATCAAATTCGCCTACTCACTAAATTTTTGCATAACCCCCAAATCCATAATCTCAGTGCGTTCACAGGTCATTTGAGGATATGTGAAAAGTGGCAACAGACTTGTGTCACCTGATGGGCATGTTCCAAACTGTGTTTAAACAAGGTAACCCTCCACCATCTTGTTTCAGTTCTCATACTGTAAATAACCGTCTTAACTTCTGATGGTACATTTAGTGTCATGTTTTTCACATTTTATGCTATTTGCTTGTGATTTCAATGTTTAAGATGGCTTCCAGGCATAGGGCTGAAGTGTTGCCTGGTGTTCCTGAGTGCGAGAAGACTTTAAAGTGCCTTATGGAGAAAATAACATGTATTAGATTTTTCCCTTTTTATGCTTCAGGCTGTTCAAGACAAGTACTTTATCTGGGCCAATCAGAAACCAGGAAAACACACACAGATTTGTTCTGGCCATTTGGAACACTGGGAAAATCTGAGTTAATTCAATCTTCTTTAACAAATCTAAAGTGAATGTTGTTTGCTCCATTTTACAGAGGAAGAAAATGAGATTTGAACTCATATGTTTCATAGTGATATTAATCACACTCTCTGGATAAAGGATTTTCTGATGAGAAAAGGAAGAAAATAATGAATGACTTAACAACACAATTTTTTACCTGCAACCAGCCAAGACTTTAAATTTAGATATCAGATGTGTGTTAGATTGTAAGAGACCTTGGTAATCATCATGTTCAACTTTTTGCCCTAGTCAAGACTCTGTTTCTACATCTTCACTGATGGATGCTTCCATTGTTACTTGAAAACCTGTGCTAAGAAGAAACATTCTTTATCAAAAGGAAATTCATTCAATTTTAAATTTTAAATCACTTAGATATTCATAAACTTTTCTTAAGAGTAAACTAAAAAATGTTAACGCAAGCCATTCATTCCATTTTAATTTTTACAGAAAGGATGACCTTGTTATTTCTTTTCAGCTGACCATTCCTCCTGTCATATGATAGAAACTTCCAAATGCATTTCTAGTTCACTCCCCAACTACATTATTCACTAGAAATAAAAGTGGAATAGAAGTTAATAACTTTGATACATGTATCAAATGTAGTTTGGAAATCTTAATAGTTGTAACTACCACTAAATCTATATTAAGTTTCAGCAATAAGCCAGAAGATTCCTCGAAGTCTTTTATTAGTAGAAACAATTTTAACAACATTCCTACAAAAAATTACCTATACTACAAGCCTGATATATGAATCAAAGTTTGCATCTAGATAGATCATTAAAAATAGTTGACTACACAATAACAGAAAGAAAGAATAAAGGAGGGGAGGAAGAAGGAAATATAAAAGTTATCTTCAAAGTTGGAAAACTGTATATTTTTAAAAGAACCGATAGTCATAATATTTAATGACCTTAATATACAAATACTTCTTCCATATCAGTGAAAAGATAGAGAAACAGACAATGATATGTGGCAAGTGGCCTCTAAGATGGCATCTAATATCCCGACTTCTGTTATTCATGCCCTTATATGATCCTTTCCCCTTGAGTATGAACTTTACAAGATCACTCCCTTCTAATGAATAAAATATATCAAAAGTGATAGATGTCACTGCCAAAATTAGATTAAAAGTTTTGCCTTGAGCACATTCTTTTACTGTCTCTCTCACCCTTGAGGAAGGCAGCTATTATGTCTTGTGTATCTCCGTGGCAATACACAGATAGCAAACAACTGAGGCCTGACAACAACCAACAACTGCATGAGTGAGCTTGGGAGCAGACTTCCTCCCCTTAACAGTTGAATCTTCCGATTAGACAGTAGCCTTCCTGAACACTTAACTGCAACCTCATGAGAAACCTTGAGCTAAAGCATCCAAATAAGCTGTGCCCAGAATTTTGACCCACAGAAACTCAGAGATAATAAAGGTTTAAGTTGCTGAATTTGGGAATATTTGTTACACAGCAGTAGGTAAGAAATACAGAATTATAATTATAATTAATACCACTATTACAGTTGATAAACTAAAACAGGTAATTTATGGAAAAACTATTGTTACCTGAGATATATAAAACCATCTTTAACTTCATTAGGAATTTGACAAACAGAAATTGAAACAGTAATGACAACTTTTACAGCTCAAATTGAAATATAGAATAGTTTAAAATCTGTATTTACTGAATTTCTAAAAGAAATAGTGTTTATACTCATGTTTGTTTCTCAGTATAAGTTTTAGAGATTTAAGAATTGAAAATTTTGATTTATTGAATGTCTAAAGGGAAGAGGACATGACACATATAAACATATGTGTCCTCTCCCTTTGAGACACACATACATTTATGTATATCTGCATATTTGTGTTAAGGATTGAGTAAGTGTTGCAATAGAAATGTGCTATATCTCATAAAAATAACTCAGAAATGTTTCAAGTTGTTCTTTTTATACTGTACATTACTTTAGGTCCTGTCTGTTTCATGTGGCAGCCAGGATTCAAAAATTAAAAGATATGAGTTCAAGCTTCATCTCTATTATGAAGTTTATGAGCTTATAAATAATTTTTTTCCAGAGCCTTAGTGCCTTTTCTCTGTAAACTGAACAAAGTATCCACAACTTTCTGTACAAAGTAGTAAAAATTATTGAGATAACGTATGGAGAAAATGCATTGTAAATAATGAAACCTCATTGTAGGTAGCTCATTGTAAATGAGCAAAGTGATATGTACTTATAAAGTCCTATTGTCTTGTAAGTTCTCATTCCCCAAAGTATTTGTGGCTCTAGGGTAAAACCATAATCCATGTACCCTCTACTGAGTTCTAACACTAGTCAATTACAGCTCTTGTTTCTAATTCTGAGTGAGCAGAAATTCATTAAAGCTTAAAGGTATGTGGCCACAGAATCCTATTTCTACACAATACGCCTCATGCTATATGGTTCATCCTTCAGATTTTCCTAGAGATCAATATATTTATGTCAATAAATTATAATTTTTAAATAACACATATTTGATCTTCACCATAACTCTGTTAAAGGCAAGCATTATTGTTTTTATTTGACAAGTGAAGTAATTAAGGGAATAAGTGAGTTCTCTAATGTTATACTCCCAGTAAAACAGCTGGAACTCAACAATTCTGAATTCTCGGACAGTATTCTTTACTATGGGTTTTATTTTTATTTTTATTTTTTGGTAATAGTACTTACAATTTTGAATAATTGAAGGCAAGTTTATGTCCAAAAATCAGGGTGCTGGGTAAATAATGGTACATCAATAAAGTAGTATATTGTATAGCCATCCAACGTGATAATAAAGAATGATACAGGCAATTGCAAGTTAGGTACATTTGTATGTATTTTATGATAATTGTAACTATTTCTTCAGGTGAACAGCTGCAATACAAAAGGAATGTGAAATCTAAAATAAAGTACTACGATAATATTTTTACTTTTTTCTTTTTTCCCATTTCCCAGAATTATTATAATAACTTTAATATTTATACCCATAAGTTTCCAAATTAGATGTTTTTCCAGAATTGCCTATTCTGGGCTCACTTTAAATTTTAGTAAACCATCTATCTATTCCACCTGTGCTTTGGCATTTAGAGAGAAAATGCTTTGCAAAAGAATCTTTGCAGGAAATATTTATCCAAGACAGCACAGTTCCCAGTAAAATGATCTGAAATTAGCCTTCTGAGAAAACATGTATGGAGATGCCACATTAGAGGGGAAATGTTCTTTTTATGGTTAATCAAGCTGTTTCAATAGCTGAACTCAATGCAGATTTCAATGAAGAAATCGAAAATCTTGTTCTTAAACATCTATTATTTTTTTTTTTATTTCACCATCTACCCTTCTGAAAGGTCTATATCTTCTCTACAAAGGTTATTCCATTCACAGGTAGATATACTTCTGAATATGTCTAACCAGGAGATTTCTTCTCTTCTTTCCACCTTTGCCATCCTCTTCACTCAGAGTGGTGTTTCCCTGCCTAAAATTTCACAGTTGACAGTATAAATAGATAATAACCTTAAAATGGGGTTGGCTGGTGCAATAGAATTCTAATCTATAAAAAAAAAAGAAGAAGAAGAAGAAAAAGAAAGCCTTTTGGGTGAGTGAGGAGGGATGGAGGGATTCCACCTGTAGTCCATCTTTGAGATGTTCATTTAGTTGCATTTCCTTGGCTTTTAAAACATCTACATGGGCAGTGATAAGCAAAAATAAGGAAAACCCACCATAGACAGCTTTATGTGCCCTTGAAAGGGATATCACTTGATTTTGCAGCTCACACAATAACTGATAGAAAGGAACTATTTGTTTTTTTAATTAAAATTTTAAAAATAAGGTATGTCCTTTAAAAATGTCTGCATATAAACTGTTCACCCAATATAAAAGGTTCATTTGATTTCAGTTACCATATAGAAAAGGACAGATAATTGCCACTGTCTGTGTCAACCTTCTAAAGAGCTTTCCCAAATCATAAGTATTCAGAAAATGTATTTGGCCTGCAAAATTTTCCTTAACTGGACTCACACTTACTAAAACCACTCCCTGACCATTTTTGCCCACTCCTAGAGCCCTCTATATCATTAAGTAAAAGCCTAGCAACCATTTCCCTTCAAAGATAATACTATTTTTTTTCCTCACCAACAAAAATTTTCATCAAAATCAAAATGAAGGATACTGGAAAGCTGTCTAAGAGAATGTTAAATTTCCTTCAGGACTATATCAAGATGATATTAAAATAGCCACCCATTTAATATTATCTTCATTTGGTACTATCCATGCCATGTAACTGATTTTGTACAGATTTCTTCAGAGATGATAATTTGCTTTGGTGTCATGCCGATATAGTACATGTTTAATAACAGATTATTTTAAAGTTCTATTTACCACTGCTATGCTTTGTCCACGAGGTCTAAGGTTTATTTTTCATGCTTAAGCCATAGAGAGGACATACTAGGAAGAAGTCATAAATAAATAACTAAAGAAACAAATAGCTTCCCATATTGCCTGATGTGCTCTTTCGTCTCCATTCTGACATCCCACGCTGACTAGAGAGTTTCTGCAGTGGTAGGCTTTGTCAGCAGGGTTAGTTGCTCTCTGTTTTGTATTTGTTATGCCGGGGGGTGGTTCTCATCCTGGGAATTTCATGTCTTTTCCCCCTCTGGCAATATTACTATACTGAAGCCAACAAACATCTATTGTTAAAATCAGAAGTTGCACACTTCAATTCAGTGCCAGGAGTTATTCAGAAAGACAGTTCTTTCCCAATACTGGTACCTTCATTTGTATTTCTCACATCAATTTTGTAATTAAGCGAAGCCAGGAAATACTGGAATTCCTCTCACTGCAAATTATACTTTAAAAACAACCGGGACACATCCCAGTGACTTCAAAACTGCCCTGGGTTCAGTTGTCACTGTGTGCAGTTTTATCCTCCAACATTCTCTGCCAAGTAAACTCCTGCTGGGACTTGACTGAGTCCTCTGGGTATCTGTGTGAGCAGCAACATTTAAAATTCACACTCTGTACTCCTCAGCATTGGCCATTGCTGGAGACTGTTTTCAGACCAGAGAATGCAGCACACTAGAATAATGGAACATTTTCTCCTCCTTCTGAACTGAAAATGAAATCTGAAAGGAACTTTGTTTCTCATTTTCCAGTGATATTTTATAAACAGGTCGTTTCTAAGACTTCTTAGCAATGCCTTTAAGTAGAGGCAAAACTCTGACCACAAAGCCGAATTTCTGAGGTGCTGATAAGAAACAGAGTCGCAGACCATTCTAGTGCAGTGTTTTGGGTAATTTCTGAGATGAGGGTGATGATAGTGGGAGTGATAGTGATAATGGAAGTCAAAGTATTTGTTGATTTTTTTCTGGAGGTAGCAGATAAGCAAAGTGAGCAGCTCCATTTAACATATGGTCAGAATTCCCTCTATAAATAATTTTCAGGGAGAACCAACACATTCTATGCTTTCTCTTTGTAAGTCAGTCTATTTTGCAGTAGGAAGTTTTCTTAGTCACTTTGTATAATAGTTGTGTAGCATCTTAGAAAATAATTTCTAGATCTAATACCATACAGGAAGCAGAGTTAGAGATGGTTGAGAATGAAGTGTCTGGAGTTTTCTAAAGATGATAAACCAAAGGCTGTGGCATTCTTGGTGGAAAATTTCATGGAATAAATTCCCATTTGAAAGGTAGTTCAATATGGGTGTCTCTCAATTGTATGTCAGACGTCCCACTTGTTAGATTTTGCTCAAAACCAAAACATCCGGGATATTCAAATGTGAAAATATTATCTACCATGGAGTTTCAACTCTAAAAAGTATTGCTTCAATCTGTTTCTTGTTTGTGTGTACTCGTTTTTCATTAAAAGTGATAGCAAGTGCCCTGAGCTAACAATTATAGACTGGCAGTTTTTCAATTCCTGGAAACAAAGGCACAACGCAAGACAGAGATACACAGAAAGACAAATAAAGATGTGTTGGGCACTATTATGCTATGTGGCTTTCTCTTTAATAATGGAGTGGCAAAGGCAGGTATGTAGATTATAATCTAGCTGGTCCCCAAAAGAAAGAAAGATGGTCTGTGAGAATGATCTATAGAGTGGGAAATCTAGTCCTAGCTTTAATTTCTTATATGTATACGACTCTGTACATGCAATGAATATTTATTTTAGCCATTGATATTGTAACCAGATTAGCTGCAACTTAGGTTCTTGGCCTCCCCAACCCTGAAGAATGGGAAAGGGGGCCTCAGTGTTGCGGCGAGTGTTACAGCTCGGATTGAACTCGTGGACCTGAAGAGTGTGCAGTGTCCAGAGTGTGCAGTTTATTAGGTAGAGCGAAAGGACATTTTGCTTTCACGCCATGGAAGGGGACCTGGAGAGGGTGTGGCTGCTGGCTTGGGCAGCTAGAGATCATACCCCTGAGTTATTCCCTCTCCATTCTTGTTCTCATCTAATAAGAGGGTTTTTTTTCAATCTTTCTCTGGATATAATTGATCTCTGAATATTTTACCAGATTGGTTACTGTTTTAAAACCCTGAGTCACTGAGGCTAACTTCCAGGGGTCAGAGGCAGGAAAAGTTCCTGCCCTTAAACAAAGCTCCTAGGAGCCAGAGGCGGGAAAACTGGAAACAAAGCCCTAACCTGCCAGAGGTGGGAAAATTCCTGTACTGCAAACAAAGCCCTAGCCTGTCAGAGGGGGTAAAAGTCCTGCATTTGAAACAAAGCCCCTGGCCGACCCAGGAAGTTCCTCTAACACAGTCCCTCAATTTGGTTTGGTGGTTGTGTCTCCACCCAAATCTCATCTTGAATTTTAGTTATCATAATCCCCAAGTGTCATAGGAGGGACCTAGTGGGAGACAATTGAATCATGGGGACAGTTACCTTCATGCTGTTCTTGTGATAGTGAGTGAGTTCTCACAGGATCTGATGATTTTATAAGGGACTTCTGCCTCACTCTCATTCTTCTCCTTCCTGCTGCCATGTGAAGAAGGATGTATTTGCCTCCCCTTCCACCATGATTGTAAGTTTCCTGAGGCTTACCTAGCCCTGTAGAACTGTAAGTCAATTAACCCTCTTTCCTTTATAAATTACCCAGTTTCAGTATGTCTTTATTAGCAGTGTGACAACAGACTAGTGCAGCCATTATCTCATATTCAGTGTAGAATCTAATGTAATTTCTGCTTACTGGTGGTAGGAAGCATCAGCACTTTACAACATTTTGTGGCATGAATACAAGCAAGAGATTTCCCTAACTGCTTCAGCTCATTAAACCTCAAAGTTTCAAACACTTCAGCCCAACAACACATCTATATGCCATGCTCCTTAAATACAATAAAACTGAACAGCTGGGGTTAAAAACGTAGCTCTTTAAGCCTGGACTTTCAATGTTTTCTTAGTGTTTAAGTTAGCCTTAACCTGAAACAGTCAAATCAAATCTAAATTATTGATTTTAAAAAATTTATCAAGAGAATGGAAAATCTCAAGAGTGGCAATCCTAGTTTGGGGAGGGGGAAAGGAAAGCACTTTCCATATGAAGACATAAAGAATCATAAGCAAATTTCTAAAAGTCCTACAGTAAAGACATTGCTTACATATATTGATATATGTTACTCATAAAATTAGTCATGTGTTATACAAAATGCTGTTCTTTCTGAGAAAATTCTTCAGTAAGCTTGATCAAGAACATTAAATACAAAAAGGAAAAAATCATTTAACATTGCTGAAAAGTAATTAAAAATATATTTCACCATATGTTTCTCTGTCATTAGTTCACTTCAGAAAAACAAATTCCTAAAGCATTTATTATTCCCCATCATTTTTAAAAGAGGCCTAATGTTCACATATGGCACTAATGCCATTTAGATCGAATGAATCAGCTCTGAAAAGAATTTCAGGAAATTTATTTGTCTGAGTTCAAGGAATGATATGAAATGACTTAATGTGGTTATCCTTTCCACTTTTATGAGAAAATTGTTGGTAAGTTTCATTTCCACATATGGCTCATTCAGACTATACTGGTTGAAGGTCACTGTTAATGGGCTGAATTTGGGTCTCCCCAAAATCCAAAATTCCTAACACTCAATGTGATGGTATCTGGAGGTGGGGTCTTGGGGAGGTGATTAGTGCTATATGAATCATGTGAGTGGGGCCCCATGATGGGGTTTGTGTCCTTAAGAGAAAGATACTAAAGCTCTTTTTCTCTGTCCCATATGAGAATATAATGAGAAGTCAACAGTCTCCAACCCAGAGAAGAGCCCTCACCAAGAACCCAACCATGCTGATACTGTGATCTGAAACTTCTCTTATCCAGAACTGTAAGAAATAAATGTCTGTTGTTGAAGCTGCCAGTCTACAGTCAGTTTTTAATGGCAGCCTGAGCTAAGATAGTCATTTAGAAGGTAGCACAATCTAGAGTACTCATTCAGTAACATGAAATATGGAGTTCTTCGTTTAATCAAAAATAGTTAAACATACAGTTTTCACTTAAAATTCTGGATTGTTCCCTTATGGAGATGATCATTCCAGGAAAATATTCAACATGATTTTTGAATTCATGGAAAATATTCAAAAGAAGCATACTTCTTTAAGTAACAATGAAGTTTCACACTTGCAGAAGATAATGTTTGCCAAATAAATCACTTAATCAGAGAAAATATGAAATGAGGGATTGTTTTACAAATAATAACATAAAATAAAACTTTCTTTTTTTAATAATTTCAATTTTATTTTGTATTCAGTTGGTATATTTGCAAGTTTGTTATCTGGGTATATTGCATATTGCTGAGATTTGGGGTACGGATCTTGTCATCCAAGTAGTAAGTATAATACCCAATAGGTTATTTTGCAACCCATATCATCCTCCCTCCCTTCTCCCTATGGAATTCACCAGTGTCTATTATTCCCATCTTTATATCCACATGTACTCAATGTTTAACTCCCACTTATAAGTGAGGACATGTGGTATTAGGCTTTCTGTTACTGCCTTAATTTGCTCAGGATAATGGCCTCTAGCTACATCCTTGTTGCCACAGAGAACATGACTTTGTTCTTTTTTATGGCTGCATGATATTCCATGGTATATATGTGTACCACATTTTCTTGATCCAATCTACAGTTGATGGACACCTAAATTGATTCCATGCCTTTACTATTATGAATAGCATAGGAATGAACATAAGAGTGCATGTGTCTTTTTGTTAGAATTATTTATTTTCTTTTGGGTATATACCTAGTAAGGGGATTGCTGCATTGAATGATAGCTCTGTTTTAAGTTTTTTGAGAAATCTCCAAACTGCTTTCCCCAGTTGCTGAACTAATTTACATTACCACCAGCAGGGTATAAGCCTTTCCTTTTCTTCACAACCTCAGCAGCATTTGTGATGCTTTCACTTTTTAATCATAGTCATTCTGACTGGTGTGAGGTGGTATCTCACTATGGTTTTGATTTGCTCTTCTCTGATAATTAGTGATAAGCATTTTTTATATGTTTGTTGGTCACTTGCATGTCTTCTTTCGAGACATGTCTGTTCACGTCCTTTGCCCATTTTAAAACTTTCTGAACGGATGTAACATCTCCCATATTGTAGGGACCAATATTTCATAATTAGAGAATCTGTGCCATATTCTTTTGATGGCATTTTGGCTTTCATATTACTGCAGCTTTAATGGGCTCTTGTCTAATTTGCCTTCTGTTCCTAAGATTGATTCCTGGAATTAGGTTCCAAGAAGATACAGTCCAAATTCTGATCCTGCATGTATTCTGATCATGTATTAGGCTGTTGGATCAATAAACATGACAGAGAAGGGGAAATGTCTTTTATTGAAACATGGGCAGAATGATCACTTCAAACCAAGAATACATACAAATAAAGAATTTAAAAAATTAAAAATATGTAAATGTAGTAAATTAGTAAAACCTTAATATAGATTAATGCTGTTTTAGATATAAAATATTAAAGCACAGTTTTTTAACCACAATAATTTTTTGTAAATGACAGAAGTTTAAAAAAGAAGGTAACTCTATATCTTTATCTTTAAAGGTTTTTCTTCTTAGAGTCTTATTTTCCAAGGTTCTAAAGAAGAAAATTAAACAGTTGGTACCATTGTGCAAAGAAAAAGACCTGGGTCTTCCTAGTGAATTCAAGCTCACAGCTTGGCACATAGTTTGGGATGGAGTTCAGCATTCCTTACCCCCACAGCAGGGAAGTTTTTTTAATGTTTTGTTTTGTTTTCTGTTGATTTTTTTTCAATACACAACTCTACGCAAAAGTGTTGAAAGAACGGACAGATAGATAAATGTATGATAAACAGAGAGATATACATAGATTGGTATGGTATATAGGTGAATGGATATATATGTATCTTTTAAGGGAGGAGTTTTCAAGAAAGAAATAAAAAAGAGAAAAAGTTTGTTATGCAATTTTTTTAGAAAAAATGCCAAATGATGATGGCCTTTCTGGAAATCAGATCATCAACCGTAAACCTTAATTATCCATGTAGGGATCAGCACCACCAATTCCCCAATTGCCCTTACTTACATTTTTTCTTACACTCAACATCAGCAAGATGGCTGGGAATAAAGCTAGAGAAATAAAGGACCGAGTGGCTCTACTTCCAGATATGTCTGAAATCTAACCCCTTCTTATGACTTCCACCATTAATCACACTAATCCAAGTCACCGAGGCTACTTCCCTCCAGTGCTGCAGAAGGCTTTTGTTTTTCTCTGTTCTCCTTGGTATTTCACTACATTTTATACTCAACCTAACAGCCAAATTATCCATTTAAAACACAAAATATGTTGTCAGTCCCTGGTCAGTGCTTCCACGTCCCCCAATAGCCTTCTACTACATCTAGAATAAAGCCTAAACTTTTTAATTGTGGTTTCTCAGGTCCACCATGGTCTGGCTACTGGGTACATCTTCATATCATACAAGTATTGTCTCTTCCTTGATCTCTCTGACCTAGCCTCACAGGCTGAAATAGATGCAATAAAAAAATTGGCTGTGTGTGTTATATAACCAGCACAATGCAGGGCCTTTTCACATGGCCTGAGATACTTTCCTTTCCCTGAGGTAGTGTTTGTCCAGACAGTTTCTCATTCCACTCTCTGACTCCGCTCAGGTCTTTGCTCAAACATTACTTCCTCACAACACCTTATTCAATTCATCTGTCTAAAATAGATACACCTACTCTTCCCCTGCTTTATTTTTTACAGCATATGTTTTATATTATGGTATCAGCTTTTTTTTTTCTCTAATAAAATATGATTTTCATAAGTAAACAGAATCCCATCTGTCTTGTCTTATGCACTGTTCAGCTAAAACATGACTTGTTCATAAGGATTATAAATTAATGAATGAAAAGGGCATTATTATATAAAACATAATTATAAGAGCCTCATTAATTTCTACAGTGCAGAATATATTATTCGCCCACTGAAAGAGGCATTATATTCTAAGTAGGTTATAAAATATATTGGATAAAGAAATGACAAAAGCCTATTTTTTAGAAACATATTGTGAGCATCTAACACACGTTTTCACTCATTTTATGGGATAAAGGTACAATAGGAATATGAACTTGAGTATATATGGGAGCATCTCATTCCAATGAAAATTGTTTTGATCTCATGTAAGCTCCAGTTGATCTTTGTTTGCCAACTAAAGAAAAAAAAAATTAAAATGAAGATAAAATTTTAAAAATCTGAGGAAATAAAAGGACAGAGATCAACCAGGAAGTTCAATTGAATTTATCCAGCAATCTGAATAGAGTCAAAAAGAAATTATCTTTTTATTCAAGCTCCACTTATAATGAACACTGTTGAAACATCTTATCCTTACCATATTCAAGTCTCATATATGAATTGAACTACAGAAATGTCACCTGCAATAAAGTTTTCATTCTAGTCAGCTATGGGGAAAAAAAACAGGTTTTTCTTAATGTCTCTGGATAATTTTAATAGAAACCAAATGAGAAATACTACTACTGAACATTCATTTTTCTCCAGCCATGTCCAGTTTACAGATAATTCTATATTTCATCAAAAATGTTGTAAGAATCTGTGAGTTGGTATTCAACCCCTTTCTTCAGCACTCTGTTATTGACTTCTTCCTCTCCAACCCTGTACATTTAATAAAAAATTTATTTATTGAATATGAAAGTTGGTTGTGACCTTAAAATTATATGATCTACAAAAGAACAATTAACTTTGAACTCAAAGTGACATGCACAGTAATGTTTCTGACTGTATCCCTGAGCTTCTTCATGTCTGTATTAGTCAGGGTACCACTAACCTATGCTGCACTGAATCTATAAATTACTTTTGGCAGTATGGCCATTTTCATGATATTGATTCTCCCTAACCATGAGCATGGAATGTGTTTCCATTTGTTTGTGTCCTCTCTGAGCACTGGTTTGTAGTTCTCCTTGAAGAGGTCCTTGACATTCATTGTTAGTTGTATTCCTAGGTATTTTATTCTCTTTGTAGCAATTGTAAATGGAGATTCACTCATGATTTGGCTCTCTGTCTGTTACTGGTGTATAGGAATGCTTGTGATTTTTGCACATCAATTTTGTATCCTGAGAATTTACCAAAGTTCCTTATCAGCTTAAGGAGATTTTGGGCTGAGATGATGGTGTCTTCTGAGTATATAATCATGTTGTCTGCAAACAGAGACAATTTGACTTCCCCTTTTCCTAATTGAATATGCTTTATTTCTTTTTCTTGCCTGATTGCCCTGGACAGAACTTCCAATACTACATTGAAAAGGAGTGATGAGAGAGGGGGCATCCTTGTCTTGTGCCGGTTTTCAAAGGGAGTGCTTCCGGGTTTTGCCCATTCAGTGATATTGGCTGTGGGTTTGTCATAAATAGTTCTCATTATTTTGAGATACTTTTCATCAATATCTAGTTTGTGGAGAGTTTTTAGCATAAAGGGCTGTTGAATTTTGTTAAAGGTCTTCTCTGCATCTATTGAGATAATCATGTGGGTTTTCTTCTTTTGTTCTGTTTATGTGATGCATTATGTTTATTGATTTGTGTATATTGAACCAGCCTTGCATCCCAGGGATGAAGCTGACTTGATCATGATGGATAAGATTTTTGGTGGGCTATTGGATTCAGTTTGTCAGTATTTTATTGAGGATTTTAGCACTGATGTTCATCAGGGTTATTGGCCTGAAATTTTGTTTTTTAGTTGTGTCTCTGCCAGGTTTTGGTATCAGGATGATGTTGGCCTCATAAAGTGAGTTAAGAAGGAGTACCTCTTTTTCTAATGTTTGGATTAGTTTCAGACAGAATGATAACAACCCCTCTTTGTACTTCTGATATAATTCAGCTATGAGACTGTCTGGTCCTGGACTTTTTTTGGTTGGTAGGCTATTAATTGCTGCCTCAATTTCAGAACTTATTATTGGTCTATTCAGGGATTAAACTTCTTCCTGGTTTGGTCTTGGAAGGGTGTAAGTGTCCAGGAATTTATCCATTTCTTCTAGATTTTCTGGTTTATTTGCATAGAAGTGTTTACATTATTCTCTGATGGTAGTTTACATTTCTGTTGGATTGGTGGTGATATCCCATTTATTTTCTTTTTATTGCATCTATTTGATTCTTCTCTCTTTTCTACTTTATTAGTCTGGCTAGTGGTCTATTTTGCTGATCTTCCAAAAAACCAGCTCCTGTATTCATTGATTTTTTTTGAAGGGTTTTTTGTCTCTATCTCTTTCAATTCTGCTCTGATCTTAGTGATTTCTTGTCTTCTGCGAGCTTTTGAATTTGTTTGTTCTTGTTTTTCTAGTTCTTTTAATTGTGACGTTAGGTTGTTGATTTTAGATATTTCCTGCTTTCTCTTGTGAGTACTTAGTGCTATAAATTTCCCTCTACACACTGCTTTAAATGTGTCCCAGAGATTCTGGTACATTGTGTCTTCATTCTCATTGGTTTCAAAGAACATCTTTATTTCTGCCTTCATTTCATTACTTACCCAGTAGTCATTCGCAGGTTGTTCAGTTTCTATGTAGTGCGGTTTTGAGTGAGTTTCTTTATCCTGAGTTCTAATTTGATCACACTATGGTCTGAGAAACTATTTGTTATGATTTCCATTCTTTGGATTTGCTGAGGGGTGTTTTACTTCCAAATGTGGTCAATTTTAGAATAAGTGTGATGTGGTGCTGAGAAGAATGTATATTCAGATGATTTGGGGTGCAGAGATCTGTTGATGTCTATTGGATCCCCTTGGTCCAGAGCTGAGTTCAAGTCCTGGATATCCTTGTTAATTTTCTGTCTCAGTGATCTGTCTAATATTGACAGTGGGATGTTAAAGTCTCCCACTATTATTGAGTGGGAATCTAAGTCTTTTTGTAGGTCTCTAAGAACTTGCTTTATGAATCCTGGTGCTCCTGTACTGGGTGAATATATATTTAGGATCATTAGCTCTTCTTGTTGCATTGATCACATTACCATTATGTAATGTCCTTCTTTGTCTCTTTTGATCTTTGTTGGTTTAAAGTCTGTTTTGTCAGAGATTAGGACTGCAACTTCTGCTTTTTTTTTTCCTTTCCATCTTCTTGGTAAATATTCTTCCATCCCTTTATTTTGAGTCTATGTGTCTCTGCACATGAGATGGGTCTCCTAAATACAGCACACTGATGGGTCTTGACTCTTTATACATTTGCCAGTCTGTGTCTCTTAATTGGGGCATTTAGCCCATTTACATTTAAGGCTAATATTGTTATGTGTGAATTGGATCCTGTGATTATGACGATTGCTGGTTACTTTGCCTGTTAGTTGATGCAGTTTCTTCATAGTGTCAATGGTCTTCACAATTGGGTACTTTTTGCAGTGGCTGGTACCAGTTGTTCCTTTCCATGTTTAGTGCTTCCTTCAGGAGATTCTGTAAGGCAGCCCTGTTGATAACAAAATATTTCAGCATTTTCTTGTCCATAAAGGATTTTATTTCTTCTTCTCTTATGAAGCTTAGTTTGACGGGATATGAAATTCTGGATTGAAAATTCTTTTCTTTAAGAATGTTGAATATTGGCTCCCACCCTCTTCTGGCTTGCAGGGTTTCTGCTGAGAGATCTGTTAATCCGATGGGCTTCTCTTTGTGGGTAAGCCAACTTTTCTGGTCACCCTTAGCATTTTTGCTATCATTTCAACCCTGGTGAATCTAATAATTGTGTGTCTTGGCATTGCTCTTCTCAAGGAGTATCTTTGTGGTGTTCTCTGTATTTCCTGAATTTGAATGTTGGTCTGCCTTGCTAGGTTGAGGAAGTTCTCCTGGATAATATCCTGAAGAGTGTTTTCCAACTTGGTTTCATTCTCCCCATCACTTTCAGGTACACGGATCAAATGTAGATTAAGTCTTTTCACATAATTCTATATTTCTTGGAGGCTTGTTCATTTCTTTTCACGCTTTTGTCTCTAATCTTGTCTTCTCCCTTTACTTCATTGAGTTGATCTTCAGTAACTGATATCCTTTCTTCTGCTTGATCAATTCAGTTACTGAAACTTGTGTATGCTTCATGAAGTTCTTGCGTGTGTTTTTCCACTCCATCAGGTCATTTATGTTCTTCTCGTTATTCCAGTTAGCATTTCATCTAACCTATTTTCAGGGTTCTTAGCTTCCTTGAATTGGGTTAGAACATGTTCCTTTAGCTCAGAAAGGTTTATTATTACCCACCTTCTGAAGCCTGCTTCTGTCAATTCGTCAAACTCATTCTCCATCCAGTTTTGTTCCCTTGCTGGTGAGGAATTGTGATCCCTTGGAGGAGAAGAGGCATTCCGGTTTTTGGAATTTTCATCTTTTTCACCCTGGTTTCTTCCCATCTTTGTGGATTTATCTACCTTTGGTCTTTGAAGTTGGTGACCTTTGGATGGGGTCTCTGAGTGAATGTCCTTTTTATTGATGTTGAAACTATTTCTTTCTGTTTGTTAGTTTTCCTTCTAATAGTCAGGCCCCTTTGCTGCAGGTCTGCCAGTTTGGTGGAGGTCCACTTCAGACCCTGCTTGCTGAGAATAACCAGCAGGGGCGGCAGAACAGCAAAGATAGTTACCTGTTCCTTCCTCTGGTAGCTTTGTCCCAGAAGGTTACCCACCAGATGCCAGCCACAGCTCTCCTGTATGAGGTGTCTGTCGGTCCCTACTGGGAGGTGTCTCCCAGTCAGGATACACATGGGTCAGGTAGCTGCTTGAGGAGGCAGTCTGTCCCTTATCAGAGCTCAAATGTTGCGCTGGGAGATCCTCTGCTGTATTCAGTGCTGCCAGGTAGGGATCTGTAAGTCTGCTGAAGCTATACCCACAACCACCCCTTTTCCCAGGCTGTCCCAGGAAGATGGGGTCTTTATTTGTAATTCCCTGACAGGCTGCTACCTTTGTTCAGAGATGCCCTGCCCAGTGAGGATGGCATCTAGTGACACAGTCTTCCTGTAGAGGACTTGATGAGCTGCTGTGGGCTCTGCTCAATTCGAACTTCCCAGTGACTTTGTTTACACTGTGATGTTAAAACTGCCTACTTGAGCCTCAGCAATGGTGGATACCCCTTCCCCCACTGAGCTTGAACATCCCAGGTAAAGCTCAGACTGCTGTAAAGGCTGGGAGAATTTCAAGCCAGTGATTCTTAGCTTGCTGGTCTTTATGGGGGTGGAACCCACCAAGTCAGATAGGTTGGTTCCCTGCCTTCAGCCATTTTCCAGGGGAGTGAATGGTTCTGTCTCACTGGTATTCCAGGTGCCACTGGGCTATGAAAAAAAAAAAGAAAAAACTACTGTGGCTAGCTAGGTGTCTTCCCAAATGGCCACCAGTTTTTTGTTGGAAACCCAGGGCTCTGGTGTTATAGGCATTGTAGGGAATCTCTCGGTCTGTGGGTTGTGAAGATCATGGGAAAAGCACAGTATCTGGGCAAGAGTACAGGGAACAGTCCCTAATGGCATCCCTTGGCTAGGAGAGGGAGTTCCCTGGCCCATTGCACTTCACGGGTGAGGTGACACCCCACCCTGCTTTGGCTCAACTTCCTTGGGCTGCGTCCACTGTCCAACCAGTCCAAATGATATGAACCAGGTGCCTCAGTTGGAGATACAGAGATCACCACCTTCTGCGTCAATCTTGCTGGGAGCTGTGCACCAGAGCTGTTCCTATTCGGACACATTTCCAGCCTGTGTATGTCTTTCTTTTAGCCTCTTAGCCTCTGGTGGTTTGCCAATAAGCCTTTACTTATAACTGAATAACTACAAAGTCAGCCTCTGTCATCACATGGTCTTCCCCCTCCGTTTGTCTGTATCTCAAATCCCCTTCCATTTTTCCATTATATAATACTTTTTAAAAATTTTAAGTTCAGGGGTACATGTGAAGGATATCCAGTAGGTAAATGTGTGCTATGGTGGGCTTACTGCACAGATCATCTCAGCATCTATTAGCTGTTCTTCCTATTGCTCTCTCTCTCCTCCAGTCTCCCCCAACCACAGGTGCCCAGTGTGTGTTGTTTCCCTCTACATATGTCCTCATTTTCTCATCCTTCAGCTCTCACTTGTAAGTGAGAACATATGGTGTCTGGTTTTCTGTTCATGTGTTAGTTTGCTGATGATGATGGCTTCCAACTCCATCCACATAGCTGAAAAAGAATTGATATTCTACCTTTCTATGGCTGCATCATATTCTATGGTATATGTGTACCACTTTCTTTATCCATTCTATCACTGATAGGCATTTAAGTTGATTCAATTACTGCACTATCATAAATAGTGCTGCAATGAACATACATGTGCATGTATTTTTATAATAGAATGATTTATGGCCCTTTGGATATATATACACAGTAATGGCATTGCTGGGTCAAACATCAAACATTTATACTATATATTATATATTATATTATATCATATATTTATATATATATATGATGATCTCCTCCTGAGAACCCTAACTTAATTATACCTACCTAGACCTTATTTTAAAATGAGATCACATCCATAGATATAACAATGAGGAGCTGGACATAGCTTTAGGGGACACTATTCAGCTTATTACAGTGATACACATAGCTTCCACTTCCATCCCATCAGTGCCAAGTTAACTTCAAAGGAGGAAGAAAGTCTCTTCATGTGCCCAACAAAGACAGAAGAATTGAACACAATGAACACTAATAATCTCTTCCAAAACTACTAGTGCATGACTGAGAGAGTGTGGAGTAGTGTTGGCTCAGTAGTGTCTCTGAAGTGACTTAGAAGGGAGAGTTGAAAGATAAGAATTAGGAAAGAGACAAAGTTGGCTATAGTCAAAAATACAGTAATCATTATGAGTAGTTGTTTCATACATTTTTGTTAGAATCGTGCCTTGAATTCTGATATTTATGCTGATACAGTTCTAATAGAGTAGGTAAGAAAAATCAGATTGGTCAAATATTGTTTTCACAGTTTCTTGTTATTTGCTGTAATGGATTGAATTGTGTTTCCTCGATATTCATATGTTGAAGTATTCACCCTCAATGTGACTATACTTAGAGATAGGGCCTTTAAGGAGGTAATTAAGAATAAACGAGGTTATACACCTGAAAATCTAATCTAATAAGACTGGTGTCCTTAAGGAGCAGAAAAGACATGAGAACAGTCTCCTCTATGTGCATGTGTACATGTACAGAAAACAAACCATGTGAAGACAAGAAGAAGATACCATCTGCAAGCGACAGAGAAAGACCTCATCAGAAACCAATTCAGCAGAAACCCGTATCTTGGACTTCGAGTCACCAACATTGCAAAAAAATTAATTTCTATTGGTCAAGCCACCCAGTCTGTGGTATTTGGTTGTGGCAGCCCAAGCCAACTAATACAGGTACCCTTATATCACGCACTGCATCTCCCCATAAAAAATACAAAATCTAGCTTAGCTGAGGTTCTGTAATAAATCCTACAAATTTCGTATGTCTCAACTTACTCAAGTGTTACTCAAGTGGTTATTTTTGCTCTGAGTGGTTATTTTATACACATACACATATTTTTCCCAAAGCATATATATTTATAATATTTTGTTTTAATAGGTTACTTTCAAATATCCAATGCTTAAATTTAATTTTTATACATTTCCTTACTTGCAAGTAGATTTTTTACAAATCTTATTTTTTTAACTTTTTTGATGTATGATTGGAGTGCAGTAAACCACTTTAAGTGTGTGGCCTTTGGTCAGTGTTTGATATAGATATTTTATGAAACAATAGCCACAATAAAGAAAATAAGCATTTCCATTATCCCCCATAATTTGTAACCATTTATAATCCATTTATCCCTGTAAACCCATCTTCAGGCAACCACTAATCTGCTTGTTATCACTATAGATTAGTTTGCCTTTATATAAATTTAAGTGAAAAGAATCATACACTATGTACTCTTTGTTGTCTAGCTTCCATCCCTCAGCATCATATAAAGGCATACAGAAAACAGAAACGTATTACTTAATTTAAAAATATACCAAAATTACTCATGAGAAAGCCCAGATATTAGAATCATCAGACTTTGAAACAAGTGTCTTAAATATGCTCAAACAGTTAAAGAGAAACATGGACAAGGAATCAAACAAAATAAGAAAACGATTTATGAACGAAATGAGAGTATCAATGAAAACAAAATAAAAACTTTTTTAAAAATGAGTAAATGGAAATTCTAGAGCTGAATGGTATAATTATTCAAATAAAAACTCATTTGCACGTTAAAAGTTACTGTGGTATCATCTCACCCCAGTTAAAATGCTTTGATCCAAAAAACAGGCAATAACAAATGCTGGCAGAAGTGTGGAGAAAAAGGAATGCTCATACACTGTTGAGGGGAATGTAAATTGGGACAATCACTACGTTAAGTTTCCTCAAAAAACTAAAAATAGAGCTACCGTATGATCCAACCATCCCACCACCAGCTATATAACACAAAAAAGGAAATCTGTGTATCAAAAAGATACATGCACTCCTATATTTATTGCACCACTATTCACAATCGCCAATATATACAAGCTACCTAAGTGTCCATCAATGGAAACGGATAAAGAAAATGTGACACGTATACACAATTGAATATTATTCAGCCATAAAATAACGAAATTCTGTCATTTGCAACAACATGGATGGGACTGGAGGACATTAAGTGAAATAAATCAGTCACAGAAAGACAAAAGTTACATGTCATCACTCATCTGTAGGAGCTAAAAAACAAACTTATAGAGCTAGACAATAGAATGACAGTTGCCAACAACCAAGAAGGGTAGCAGGGTGGGGGAATAAAGTGGGAATGGTTAATGGGTACAAATACCATTAGATAGAATGAATAAGCACCACTATTCAGTACCACAGTAGAATGAGTATAGTTAATAACAATTTATCATATATTTAAAAGTACCTAAAAGATTAGAATTAGAATATGCCTAACACAAAAAAATAATGAAGGCTTGAGGTGACAGAACCCAGTTACCCTGATGTCATCAGTATATACTATCTGTATCAAAACATTATATATGCCCCAAGAAATATATTCCACCATTTTCTTGTATATAATAGTTAAACATAAATATTTTTTAAAAATTTTAAAAAAAACAAAGTTGGCAAAAGAATATAAATTATAGATATTAAAGTGGAGATAAATAATGGAAATGCAATAAAGAGAATCAATGACACCAAGTGTTTGTTCTTTGAAAACATCAACAAAATTGACACAAACTTTTAGTTATTTGACAAAGAAAGAGAGAAAAAGTTTAATTGACGAAGAAAGAGAGAAAATGTAAATAAATACAACTAGAATGAATATGTAGACTAACTTCATATAACCCACAGCCTGCAGGCTGCATGCAGACCAGGAAAGTTTTGAATGCTGCCCAACAAAAAGTCATACACTTTCTTAAAATGTTGTAAGTTTTTTTTTTTTTTTGCATTTTTTAGCTCATTAGCTATTGTTAGTGTTAGTACATTTTACATATGGCACAAGACAACTCTTCTTCCAAGGTGGCACAAAGAAGTCAAAAGATTGGACATCCCTGGTGTAGTAATTACTATCGATTTTACAGAAATAAGATATATTAAAAGACTATATTAAGAACAACTGTTTACAAATAAATTACATAACAAATAAATGACAAATTTCTAGAAACTTGCAAATCATCTTAATAACTCAAGAATAGAAAATCTCAATAGACTTGTGACAGTAAAGAGATCAAATCACTAATCAAAAACCTCCCAACAAAGAGAAGTCCAGGACCAGATGGCATCCCTGGTAAATTCTACCAAAGAAAAATTAACCCAATGCTTGTCAAGTATTTTCAAAAGAATAGAAGAGTAAATACTTTCTAACTCATTTTATAGACTAACATTTTCTTGATACCAAATTCACATAAAGACATCATAAAAAACAAAAATTATAAACCCATAGTCTACACTAATATTCCTTATGAATATAGATGCAAAATTCCTTAAAAATCAATTCGGTGGCACGGTAAAACAATTAAACATACTGACCAAGTTGGGATTTATCACAGAAATGCAAGGGTGGTAAAAATAAGGAAATTACATCACTAGAAAAAGGGGAAAAAAATCTCATGATCATCTCAATTGATGCAGAAAAATCTTTTGGCCAAAATCGAACACAAATTTCATGATTTAAAAAACAATTCAGAAAAGTGGGAATAGTCATCTTGAGCATGTAGATAGTTATCTACATGTCATCTCCAGGAAACAAAGGTGTTGAAATTTTGATAAAGATTTGGTTGAACATGTAGATCTGCTCAACCAAATACTTACCAAAATTTCAATAGCTTTGTTTTGCAGAAAAAGCCAATCTTTACATTCATGTGTAATCTCAGTAAGTCCCAAATAGCCAAAATAACCTTATGAAAGAAGAGCAAAGTGGAGAACCAAACTCCCTAATTTCAAAACTTACTGCCAACCACACTATCAAAACAGTGTGGTACTCATATGAGAATATACATATGAACTAATGTAATAGGATTGGAATTGTAGAAATAAACTTGTATCTATATCAACTGATTTTTTATAAGGAATGAAATCCATTCACTGGGAATAGTCTCCTCAACAGATTCTACTGGAATAAATGAGTTTCCACATAAAAAAGAAAGAAGTTGGATCCCTACTTCCCATCCTATACAGAAATCAACTCAAAATGGATTAACAGTCTAAATGTGAGAGCTAAAATAATATAACTCTTATAATAAAACAGTGAGCATAAATCTTAATTACCCATGACATGGAAATAGACCCTTAGATATAATATCAAAAGCATGAGCAGCAAAAGAAAAATAGATAAATGGGATTAATTTAATTTTTAAAATTAAAATTTGTGTGCATTATAGAACATTATCAAGAAAACAAAAAGACAATCTGCCAAATGGGAAAATTATTTGCTAATCATGTATCTGAGAATGGTCTAGTATGAAGAATATATTAAGTACTTTTACATCTCAACAAGAAGAATCCAGTTAAAAATTGGGCAAATGACCAGAATAGCCATTTCTCCAAAGATATACAAGTGGACACTAAACACAGAAGAAAATGCTCAACATTATCAGACATTTGGGAAATGTAAATAAGTCAAAGCCATAATGAAACACCTTTCCACACCTACTTGAATAACTAGAATCAAAATGTCAGAAAATTGCAAGTGTTGACAAAGATGTGGATTCATCAGAACACCTGTATATTGTTGGTTAGAATATAAAATTCAGTGCTATGGAAAGCAGTTTGGCAGGTTTTGAAAAGCTAAATATAGAAATAGTGTATGAACCCATAATTCTATGTATATATCCAAAAGAATTAAAAATAGGGATTTAAACATTTGTATGCCAAGATTCATTGCAGTATTATTCACAATAGGCCAAAAGTGAACACAATCTGTTTTTTTAATCAATGGATGATGAATAAGCAAAATGTGATGTATACATATAATAGAATACTATTTGGATGTAAAAAGTATAGAGACTCTTACACATTAAAATATGGATGAAATTTGAAAACATCATGCTAAGTGAAATAAATCACATGCAATGGGAAAAATATTGTATGCTTCTGTTTATATAAAATATCTAAAATAGGAAATTTTGTAGAGACAGAAAGATAAGAGATTATTGGGACTGAAGAAATGGCAAATGGGGAGTTATTGCTTAACGATTATAACATTTCCACTTGGAATGATGAAAGGCTTTAGAAATAACAATGGTTTACATTGTAAATAGATTTAATGTCACTAAATTCTACACTCAAAAATGGCTAATATGACAAATTTTACATGTACCACAATCAAAAATAAACATCAATATTTAAAAGGTTAATATTTTATGATGTCACATACTTATTTCCTTAAAACATCCTCTAACAGGCTGAACATCAGAAATGATATTTTAATTAATAATGTCACTGAAATGTATATAACATTACATAACTCCAAAATTATTCTTTCTACTTTTTAATGACAAAGGAATAGTAGTTATACATGCATATGACACCTTCCAAAACTTTTTATGTACTAGAATTTTGCAAAGCATAATAAGGAAAACTGGTTGTCAAAGAAACACTTGCATAGCTGACCAGTGCATTCCCAGCTGCTTACCTTTTAATAAACAGAAATAAATAGCAGAGTGAGGCCTTTATAATGTATGAATTTCTTGGCATGATATTTATACATATATATACTTTTGTGATTATACTAATATTATTGAATACTTTTATACACAAATGATACCTACCTGCATTCTCACTGTAGAAATGGAATATAAGGTAAATCAAATACTGCCTCCCTAGAACCACACCCTCCTACCCCCGTGCCATTTCTACTTTGTACAGAGAAAGATCACTGTTTTTGGTCATTTTTTACTCTTAGAGACATCAAAACAGAGTGCCATACTGGGCTGGGGTGGAGGGTATTCTTATAATGTTAGGTTTACCTGATTAATTTTATGGCATGAAAAAACAGCTGGGGGGACCTATCATATTTTGGAAGCTTGCTAGAAATACTGGATATTTTACACATATGATCTTATTTAACACAGCAAAACTTTAAAGTGTAAATCACTATTTCTATTTAGATTAAAAGAGACTGAGGAGGAGATAAAGTGAATTTCCTGTGATTACACAGCTAGTAAGTAACAGAATCAAACCTTTCTGCTTGTCAAACTGCCCCCATGATAATCTGAAGGTCACGTTAGAGAGGGCAGCTCATTACCAAGAACAAAACAGAATGAAAGGTAAGTAGGACAAAGAATGTTCGTTTTTCCACTCCTAATAGTTCTATATCTAGAAATGGTTTTGAAATTTTCTGGGTTTTTTTTTTTTTTTCTGCAAACAGATATTTGTAAAGCATTGTTTTCTGCAACACTGATAGTGGTGACTGTGTAGTGGACATGTTCTGTAAATCTTGTTTCTTCATCAATGTACAGTGATGAAATAAGAAAGGATAGATAGGAATAGGAGAAATCTGTTCTAGATATTTTATAATCTCCAATAGACAAAAGAAAATGTAGAGTTACTTTCCACTTCACCAGAGGTAGCTAAGAAATTTAATCATGCTCTTTTAACAGCGAAGGTGGTATCTTTGCTAGTCAATGAGAAAATACAAAAGGCTTAAGCCAAATTGATTACACTCTGATTCTCCAGATCTACACCACTTCGTGCATGACAGAAGCTTCTGACCTTCCATTTGAATGCTGGAAACAGTGATCCAGGGCAGTCAGAGTAGCCTAACTTTAGCATCAAATGGAAGCAAATTTGCCTTTTTATTTTTTTTTTTAAGAAGTCTCTAACTGGACTGGCAGAGCAGTGTCCTTTTGGTCTTCAAAAATCTGATTCATCTCCAGGAGAGTAATACTGAATTTTCTGATTAGAAAAATTATTTCACTAAGACTTGAAGCACAGTGTTCCTTTTTTTAACAGTGCCCCTAAACAGGTACAGTTTACCTCTGGGCTCCTCTGAGCTCCTGCATATGCTTCACTGTTGAAGGGCCTTTTAGTAGATGCTGTTAGAATGACTGGGCGAATGTAGCTTACACTATGGCAAATGATTGGAGCACACTACACTGTTAGAAAGACCATGCTGTAACCCAAGTAACTGCAGCCAGATTCCCTGGTTCCCACTCTGGCCGTCTGGGTGAAAACCAGGAGTCCTAACTGCTTGACCATCAGGGAAGCATGGTAGCTGCAGCCAGAAACCAGGCTCTTGGCCTTCCTAACCCAAGATTGTGGAAAGGGGCACCAGAGGCGCAGTGAGTTTTGCAGCTGAAGTAGAACGCATGGACACAAACAGCGTTCAACAGTGCAGTTTATTAGGCAGAGTGAAAGGACAGCTCCCACGCTTTCATGGAAGGGGATCCAGAGAGAATTCCAGCCCAGGCTGGGGTGGCTAGAGTTTTTAACCTTGAGTTATTTCCTCCCCATTCACATTCACATCCAATGAAAGGAGTGCTTTCAAACTTCCTCTGGATTGATTGATCTTTGACTCTGGTACCAGATTGGCTACTTGTTTTATAACACTGAGTCACAGAACCCCCACCTCCACGAAATAGAGGCGGGAAAATCAGATACAAAGGCTCTAACTGGCTTGCCAGAGGCTGGAAGGTGAAATAAAGGGCCCTACCTAGCCTGCCAGGGGCAGGAAAGTGAAACAAAAGATCTTAGGTGGCCAGAGGCAGAAAAACACAGAATTACTGCACTCGAAACAACCCCCACATCTGACCACAGGAAGTCCTCCAACATAGTCCCTCAGTGCTAGGGAGATACAGTTTTTCTATTAACCACAGTGAATTTATTTTAATTTCAAATTAAACCTCACATTTAAGGTTAGCAAGGTCAGAGGTCCTGTGACTGCACTGCGGACAATTGGCTCAGGTCGCTCCCGATAGGATGTGTTCCTCCAGGCTCATGGTCCTTCACTCACCCAAGAATGGGGGAGAGGACCCCACCAGGTATGGTGAGTGAGCTCATTTAAGTAAAAAATTGGACCCCAAAGAGTTTTACAGAAGTGATTTATTTAGGCAGAGAGAGAGAAAAAGGAGAAAGAAAGAGAGAGAGAGTGAGCTCTCACGCTGTGGTAAGAGGGGATGCAGAAATGGAGTCCCCCCAGATGGGAAAAAGGGGGACTTTTAACCTGGAGTTATTCCCGCCGTATTCAAGTTTTCTGCTCTATGAAAGGAGTTCCTTTAAACTTCCGCTGGAGTGACTGATCTTTGATTTCTGACACCTGATTTGTTGTTTGGCCCACAGCCCTCCCGTAGCTTTTTGCAGGCTTTTCTAGACAAAGGGAGCTCACCTGGGCAGTCTATCTTCAACTACTGCCCAAGTTAAACAAGGACCTCTAAGCTCCTGGATGGAAATGTGAAAGAAAGCAGGTCGGGCATGGTGCTGGGAAGTTCTTGCCTTTGAAACCACACCCCTTGTGGACCCCAGGAGAGAATACATTCCCTCAGTCCCTTGTATGGATGGTGATCAATTAACATTTTTTAAAGGGGAGTTCAATTTACTAAGAAGAAAACAAACTTTCAATCTGGAGTAGTCCCTAAAGAGCAAATGTTCACTAGAACTATAGGCAGTTCCTTCTTCGCTTTGTGTTGTTTTAGTTTTCTTAGGCATGCTGTCAGTCAATAGGTTAAAGACAGAAGCACCCCACACTCTATGTATCACAATAGAATTTTGCACTGAGCTGGCCTCCAAGCCTCTGAAATGTCAGACATCAGCTGCTGAAAGAGAACCAAACTTTTTTTTTTCCAATCTTTTTGTTAAGGGGAAACCATACATTTCTTCCGCAAATCTGATACTAGTCTACAATTCTAATGCAATAAGACATGCCCACTGGTTACTTTATTATTATTAATTAGTTGCAGGGACATTTCTTTAAAAAAAAGAGAGAAAAACTTACATTTTCTTTCATTATATATAGAAAAGAATATTACCTTCCCTTTTTGGCTCTAGTAGCCAGGAATCACACAGGTAAATTTAATACTTAATTGCAGATACTATATTAGCCTATATCATTATATTTACTCTGATTTTTACATTTCAGTAATTTCCTCATTTTTACTTGAATAGCATTATTGAATTTGTATTATGTTACTGTATTTTCTACTATAACATATTAAATATATTTTTAAAGAGTTGGATTACAAGTAATAAATATAGCATATACTTCATACATTGTAGTTTCTACAAGAAAAATTATTAGCAACATTTAATGATCTGCATAAAATAGAAACTTTACAAGAATTAGTGGATCATTAAGAGTATAGCAAATAACTGATGCCACTTTGAACAGCATACCCATGAGTGTCTATGTCTGACTTAGAGTAACACATATTTAGAAACGTTATCACTTTCTTGCCCTGTGATGGGCCATCCTTCAATTTTCTATATTGAATGGTTCAAACCAAAGAACAAAAAATAGGCAGTGCCATGCCAAAGAGTAAAACTTTGAGTATTCTGGGAAATAATGTTTATTAAAAGGAAGAGTTTGTCTTATTGAAAGGCAATTATCATGAAATAAATGATAGCAATAAAAATATTTGGATGACTTAATTTGATGTAATAAAGAATCCAGTTCCACAATCCTTTAGCTGTTATTTGAAAACTTAATTCAAAAAAAAAAAAAAATTAAAACAAAAACAGTACCATAAAAATATTTCTTTATACGGATTCATAATGCTATAACATTCAAATGATTATTCTAGAACACATTAAAAATAGGCTTCTTTTTTCTCATTATTAAGGGCTCCTTTTTGATAGAGTTATTTATTATATTTTTCTTAATAGATCGTGTCCGTTTGTCTTCTATTCCAAGTTGTTTTGAGTAAAGGAAGCAAGGAGGGAAAAAAAAAAAACAGCAGACATCTGGTTTCTAGTCTTAATGCTAAATCCAGAAGTCCTCTTTTTTGCTTTAATTCAAGCAACACACAATGACAAGAAAGCCCCCATTCACTTCACCCCCTCATTCGTTGTTTCTTCCTATTATGTGCAAAGTTCAGGCTGACTGCTGCTTCTAGCATAAGGAAGAAGAGCACATTTGAAAAAGCCTTAGATGACAAGGCTTTATTTCCTCACACCATCGTTTAAAAACCTTTTAAGGAGCAATCTGGGCCTCTGATGGTAATGTCTTGCCTAGCAATTAGTGGTAGAGGTGCTGCAATTTAAAAGGCTTTTAAATTATCTTATGAATGGTCTTCCTACAATGGACTTTCATTATGCAGGGGGAAGTCCAGTACTCCACCCATTTTGGGGGCACAACTACTAAGCTTTTCTTAGGGAGTCACTCACAAAGATTGACAGCTTGAAATTTGCTGCACACACAGTTTTCAGCATAGCATGGGTACAAAATGATACCCAATTTAATATGGAAATTGCCTTTTTTCTTTGAGTGGACTAACGAGCAAACTTCAAAAGTTCCTTAGATTTGATTCATGTTTATCTGAAGTATATCCAAGGGCACCCATAAGACTTTGAACAGAAAAAAAGAAGAAAAAAAAAAAAAAGCAAGGACTTTCTCCTTCAGTAATAGGCCCAAAGTACTGGAAACGCATCCCTGGCATTGAGGCAGCTAGAACAGAAAATTGTCTCAACTTTGAGCTGCCCCAGCACACAAATAAAAGAGGAGGAGTTATCACAGACACAGCTAAGAAGGGAAGCAGCTGAAAATGACTAAGTAGTTCTCATGCAAAGCCAGTTCTTTTTATGGATTGTCAGAGGTTCTCAGGTATGCTGGAGAAGCTACCTCAACTGCAACAATATTGATTAGAAATCAGTTCAACCTCAGGAGCTAGAAAGGGCAACAGGGTTGGATTACAAACTTGAATCGTGGCTCTTTGCATCTCTTCTTTTCTTTCTTCTCTGTAGCTTTCTGTTCGCTACAGAGAAGAGTAAGTGAACAAATGTTCTGAGTACAACCACATATCTCTTTTTTTTTTAGTAGAGACGGGGTTTCACCATGTTGACCAGGATGGTCTCGATCTCTTGACCTCGTGATCCACCCGCCTTGGCCTCCCAAAGTGCTGGGATTACAGGCTTGAGCCACCGCGCCCGGCCAACCACACATCTCTTAATGGCAAGGATATATTCTGAGAAATGTGTTGTAAGGTGATTTAATGTTTGTGGAAATGTCATAGAGTATACTTACACAAACCTAGGTGATATTAGCCCACTATCCACCTAGGGTCTATGGTATAGCCTGTTGCTCCTAGGCTACAAACCTGTTCAGCATGTTATTGTACTGAATACTGCAGGCAATTGTAACACAATGGAAATTAAATAAGTATCTAAACATTTCCAAAGTGAGACAGAATTCCCCCTTGAACCCTTCTCAGACTTGCCTCAGGAGTATGGTTCCTTTACTCATGCTCCTACTCCTTGCGAGAGGAGTAGCAAGAAAGCAAGTGGGTGCAGGAGTAAGCGCAAGTGCCTTTGGGCACTGGCAGGAACAAAGCCCATACCACCCTGGCAGTATCTACCACCCCAGCAGCATCTAGGCGTTGCCCACGACCTGTGGAGCCCCAGAGGCCATGTGTTACAAACAATGCTCTTTTTAGCCTTGCTGTTCATGGAAGGCTTAAATGTTAAACAGCTCAGTGAAGAGTCACTGTGACAGCCTTTTTGGGTTTCCACACCAGTGCATCCAGAATTCTTGTCCAGCGTCCAGGAAGAAGAAGGTTCCATGAATGCATTGAAGGGTGGTATATGCAGAGGATTTTACTGAGTGATGGAAGTGGCTATCAATGGGATGGGGAGCAGGAAAGAGGATGGAGTGGGACAGTGGGACCTCTCTGACTGTCCCTGGTCAAACTCCTCTCTGACTGAGTCTTCATTGTCCAGCTAGCTGCCTTTTCTTCTCTCAACATTCAGATGCTTCTTTTCTTTTCTCCTTCTCTGCTGTGCTGCTCTGCTCCTCTGTCAGTGGAGCTTAGGTTTTTTATGGATACAAGGTAGGGGGTGTGGAGAGCCAGGGTATGGTTGGAAAAGGCAATATTTAGGTGGAAAAACAGGAATGCATATTAGTTTTTTTAAGGGTACAAAGTGGGGGGCCAGACTGGCGTTGGAAAAGGCAACACAGGAATGCATGTTCTCATTTTGGGCTCTGGGTCCTGGCTTAAGGGCGGAGCCCTCACCAGGCACCCTGCCCTCTTCTACCCAGTATTTTCTTGCCTCCTGCCTGTAACATTAAAGTATAGTTTATAATCTTATGAGGCCTCTGTCATATATATGTTTCATCTTAACTCTAACAGCATTATGCAGTACATGACCGCAACTGGAAGCATTAAAAGTAGATATGGGAACTGGCTTTGCTATCTAAATGCAAAGCCCTTAGTTCTTTTTTGTTAATGACTGTGAACTTGGTTGCAAAAAGAAATACAACATGCCCAGGTTGACCCTGACTCTTCAGCTGAGTAATAGTGAGAAGAAATGTTAAAAAACTAAAGGCTCCAGACTGTCGGGACCAAAGTGGTTTTGTTTTGATTTTTAGGGAAATCAATCATGGAATACAAGTCTTCATCAGGCAACAGAATCTAACCCAAACGATCATCATTTTCCTTTACTTAGAAAACCTTCTAGAGTTCTAGGTAATGCAATGCCATTTCTCATTACACTATCAGGCTTCCAAACCAGGGCATCCTTTCCCCTCCTGATTGGTTTATTATTTCATGAGAGCTTTGCAAGGCAAAACTGATTTTTATATACCTGCCTTCAAATTTCTGAGTCTTAATTGCTTTGTTAACTTTATATTTAGGCTCCAGTGAACATTCTTCATTAATATTTCAGGAAATAATTTTCTTCTTCTGGGTGAGAGTGAATTAAGAGTCAGAAATACTTGTTTGTTTGTTTTTTTTCCCAGATTCATTACTGATTTATTTGGTAATTTGGTGTGTTCTAGAACTCTATGTTTTAGATTTCACTTATGATTAGATCAAAATTATTACTTTTTTATTTTCTAATAATATAATTTTGATAATGGGTTTTATTGTCCAGTTGGGAAAACATTATACAGAAAGGAAATATAACATCTTCTGTTTCAAAACAAAGGATAATAAATATTACCATGTAAATTCTACCAGTTTTCCTTTTCTAGTATCTTTTGAATATATGCACATACACCACCTGCTCTCCTCTCATTGTGTTTAACAATTGTATGAGTAAAATTGTAACAAGTCTTTATAATTTAAATAGAAATGTTGGGACGTCAGTTATCTTGGTCATACCCAGAAAAATTTTGCTTAATTGCTGATCTTATAGGTGACTTTGATATCAGAGCACTAAAAATTGACATGCCTGTTGAACTGGTACAAGTCAGAGACAGAAAGGACACAGCCAATGCCCCAGAAGCCTCAGACACTAAAGACACACCTGCCAGAGTAAAGTTATGCCTGGGAAGGGATAATGACAGCACAGCAACCAGGGATGCTTTCAAATTTCCATGAATTTTTTTTTTCTATTTTCTTTTTCTGTTAGCAGAAATAAAACATTATGTATGGCTTATGTCTGCTACTCTCAAATAGTGTTGGCAGTTCCAAATCCTTTTCCTGACTGAAGGAAAGTAGATTATTGAGCACTGAATCAGAAGTCAGTAGCACTGATTTCTGGTTCTTAGACAGACACAAATTACTTATGTAGACTTAGGGAAGTCACTTGAATTTCTCTTGCTTCAATTCCATGATTTGTAAACCTATCACATGGTTTACTATACTCTCAAGCCTTCTTAGAAAAATTTATTTTTGTTATTTAATATAATATATGAAATTTCATTATATCAATGTGCAACTGAACACATGCACAGCAAAAAAACAAAAAAAAATCTGATTTGACAAAGTCAAAACTAAAGAAACTGCTAAACTTATCCTATTGGCACTGCTAATGTCAAGATTAAGCAATGGTTAATTTAAGTAAGATGTTATACCTTGAATATATATATATATATATATATATATATATATATTCAAACACATAAAATACTGATTAAAACTGAGTTCCTATTTTTATTTATTTTTATTTTGTATTTTTAAATTTTAAGTTCTGTAGTACATGTGCAGGACATGCAGGTTTGTTACTTAGATAAATGTGTGACATGGTGATTTGCTGCACCTATTAATCCATCACCTAGGTATTAAGCCCCACATACATTAGCTATCTATCCTGATGCTCTCCCTCCACCCATTCCCTCAATAGGCCCCAGTGTGGTGTTCCCCTCCGTGTCCGTGTGTTCTCATTGTTCATCCCCCACTTATAAATGAGAATATGTGGTGTTTGGTTTTCTGTTCCTGTGTTAGTTTGCTGAGGATAATCACTTCCAGATCCACCCAGGTCCCTGCAAAGGACACAATCTTATTCCTTTTAATGGCTGCATAGTATTCCATGGTATGTGTATACCACATTTTCTTTACTCAGACAATCATTGGTGGGTATTTGGGTTGATTTCATGACTTTGCTATTGTGAATAGTGCTGCAATGAACATATGCATGCACATATCTTTAAGATAGAATGATTTATATATTTTTGGGTATATATCCAGTAATGGGATTGCTGGGTCAAATGGTATTTCTGGTTCTAGGTCTTTGAGGAATTATCACACAGTCTCCCACTGTGGTTGAACTGATTTACGTTCCCACCAACAGTGTAAAAGCATTCCTATTTCTCCACAGACTCATCAGCATCTGTTGTTTCTTGCCTTTCTAATAACCACCATTCTCACTGGCATGAGACAGTATCTCACTGAGGTTTTGATTTGCCTTTCTCTAATGATCAATGATGTTGATTTTTTTCTATCTGTTTGTTAGCCACATAAATGTCTTCTTTTGAGAAGTGTCTGTTCATGTCCTTTGCCTACTTTTAAATGTTTTTTTTTCCCCTGTAAAATTGTTTAAGTTCCTTGTAGATCTCAGTATTAGAGCTTTGTCAGGGATTCTTGTGAAAATTCATTTGATTTTTTTTCATTTAATTACTTAAGGACACTAAGTGTCTACAGAAAAAAATTGCATGCTCAAATTATAGCATTGAAATAGAACCACTAATATGATAAATTTCCAGAATACAATTTTAGTTCCTCAGAGTAGATAACTGCCAGAGTTGATCTTACCTACTAGGGAAGTTTGCCCACAGTAAGTAATCTGTGCTATTGACATTCTGCTTTTGTTGAATTCCTTTTACTTCTTTATAAAGATGAGTATTCACTAGGAAATAACTGGAAGTTTTAAGATAATTTCAGCATAGTCTTTTATAAATTATCCACAATGTTAGGCACATGAGTGTATTAGTCTGTTCTCACACTGCTATAAAGACATATCCAAAACTGAGTAATTTATAAAGGAAAGAGATTTCACAGTTCCACATGGCTGGGGAAGCCTTGAAATCATGGCTAAACGTGAAGGAGGAGCAAAGTCACATCTTACATGGCAGCAGGTGAGACAGCTTATGTAGGGAAACTCCCATTATAAAACCATCAGATTTTGTGAGACCTATTCACTATGATGAGAACAGCATGGAAAAGACCTGCCTCCATGATTCAATTACCTTTTACTGGGTCCCTCCTATGACATATGGGAATTATGGGAGCTACAATTCAAGGTGAGATTTGGACAGGGACTCAGCTAAACCATGTCAATGGAACTATTATAGATGTTGGGATTAATTTAACAAAGGTATGTAGAAAGGATGCCAAGGTATAACAACATAGTAAAAGAAATACAGTTTAAAAAACAGAAGTGTTTCTCATTCACATACTTTACTTACATCTCATAAAATGTTGTAGCTTACTTTGAATTTGTCCTGTCAGATAAAATGACAGCTTTTCTTCAGCTCATCTGTTCTTGAGGATATCTCACAGAGATCTCCAAAAACAGTCGTTTCCTAGCAGGTGCTGCTTGGGAAGGTGCTTACTAACCATGGCAGGAGAAATCATGAAGCAAGATGACAGCAAAGGTGATGGCTATGGAGAGCACTTTATAATCATTACACTATTTTCTCAGGGATAACAGAGGACAATGAACACTGGAAAAACAAAACCAAGAGGAGCAAAGAAATTATCAGCTCAAGAAATAAAAGTCTAAACAATTCTATGTTGGGCTGTGCAATTATTGCTTTCCCTGCACACAAATGCATTAAAGAAAATGCTACCAGAATTTCTGGATATACTCTACTTGAGATTGAATTAGTTTCTGAGGAGCATAAATAAATAACACTGCTTCTTCTCCATCTTCAGCTTGGTCCTTACTTTCTTCTTTAACAAGCTGTCTCCTTGCCAGAGGTACTGTCCTGCCTGGGGAGACATCTGGCAGTAATCTACTTCTCCCAGTGAAAATTTAAAAAGTACTTGGGAATCTAATACATACTCAGTCCCACGCCACTGAAAGGAGGCTTTGCAAGTGTGGTTTCTGAGAGGTAGAGCTTTTCTTGCTAGAGACAGTGGATTTGCTTCACAAGTAACAATATAACATAGATGTTTTCAGTGGACACCTCTGATGTGTGACTATCACAGAGACTTTACTGAGATGACTTGTCATTTGAGCTCCAATAAGATTAACCATTGTATTGTCTCCTAACATTTCTATCATGAATTTACTGTACATGTGTATTGTTTATCCCTAAATCCTGGAACAGCCGAGTTCAGCACTACCTCTCTGTTTGACAGATGAATTAACCTAAATCTACCACAATCTGAGCCAAAGATTTAGAGGTATAAACCTAAACACTAAATATAGACCACAGATCAGAAAGCTACAGCCTACAGTACAAAGCTGGAATACTGCTAGTTTTTGTAAGTAAAGTATTGCAGAAACAGAATCATGTCCAGTCATTTAAATGATTTATCTTGATGTTTCTGAGTTACCACAGCAAAGTTGAGTAGTTAGGATAGCCTGCAAAGCCCAAAATAATTCCTATTGGGTACTTTACATAAAAAGTTTGCTAACTCTCCCCGCCAAATGCTCAGGGAAAACTTAGATATCTGAGCATGGAAGGAACAACTGAATATGTTAATAGAATGGGCAAACCTTATCAGATTCGTAGATGTTAGCAAAAAGAACAGTATTGCCACATGAGATTACCCTAAGAAGGATCTTCCTAAACAACTCTGTGCTTTAAGTCAATTTTTAGACTGTATTTTCTCATTTACATACCATTTATTCAGAAACTACAATATGTTGGTTCTGTAACTACAGAGATGACAAGATATAGATCCTCAATGGCCTCAGAGAATAATGGTAACACAAATACATTAGTAAATACTTACAGTGCATTGGTGCAGTGTTCTAGTTACTGGAATGTATAAAGGGGAAAGTGCCAGATTACCACGGCGGAGTGAGCTGTGAATGAGAGAGAACTGTTCATGTGGAATACACCAGACAACCTCAGCTTTGCAAAACAGTAATAATTATTCAGGTGGATGCAGTGACGGGTCATTCCTGGCAGAGGGAATAATATAAGGAAAGAACATGCTGTGGTTTAGGAAAATGAAATAATTGGGGAGAATATTAGGTCATTCTTACATCACTATATAGAAATACATGAGGTTTGGTAATTTATTTTAAAAAGAAGTTTAATCGGCTTATAGTTCTGCAGGCTGTACAGGCATGACACCAACAACTGCTCAGCTTCTGAGGAGGCTTCAGGGAGCTTTTACACATGGCAGAAGGCCAAGTGGAAGCAGGCAGGTCACATGGCAAAGGTAGGAGCAAGAATGAGTTGGGGGAGAGGGGCCACATACTTTTAAATGACCAGATCTCATGAGAACTCACTCACTGTTGTGATAACAGCACTAGATCATGGGGGATACACCCCTGGGACCCCAACACCTCCACCAGGCCCCACCTCCAACACTGGGGATTACAATTCAACATGAGGTTTTAGTGGAGACAAATTTCCCAACTACATCAGAGAGTAAAAGAGAGTGAAAGAGATTGGCAAAAGTTGCTACTGGAGAAGAATAGTGGTATCAAACCAAAAAATGTCTTAGATTATAGGCTGAGAGGTTTGGACTGTATTCCGAGCAATATTTCTAAACCTGCCATTGTATCATTAAAGTTATGTTTTTAAAGGAAGAAGCTGTCATCATGCTATCCGCATTGCACAAAAATAATTCTAGGGGCTGTCTGGAAAATGTAAATGGGAGATAAATACTTGAAGACAGGAGACCAGCTAGATAGTTTTTGGAAGAGCTAAAGGAAACAATAACAAGGCCCTGAATTAGGATGATGCCCATGGGGAAGAGGCCGTAGGTCTTAGAGATATTTCTTAGGCAAAACTAACACAGCCTAGTAGATAAAATAGAGACAGTGAGGTAGAGAAAGGGTCAACTGAAAATGATGTAAAGAAGAGCAACAGGTTATCAAGGAATCGTTTGTGCAGATAACCTTGTGTCCAGGAGTGTAAAATGCTGAGGGAACACAATTCTGATTAAACGATTTTCACTAGAGGCAAATAGCAGCAAAGTCTTGTAATGGGCAGCCCAATGGACACAGCAGGGGGGAAAGCTGAGATCCCAGCATGGCAGCACAGGAGCCTGCAGGGACTTTGAAATGAAGGATTTCCAAAAGAGAGCTGCGAATGTCACCAGGGATATGCTTCTCCTACTTTGCCTAAAGTGAGATTTCAGCACAGATGAAGCAGAATTCAGAAGTAGAGTGGTAAACACTCCCTAAACTTTGTCCAATAACAGACAGGTTACTCAAAAACAATTTTCCAAGTGGAAAAAAAAAATGGCGATGGTAAACACTAACAATTGGTACCTAATATGTGATCTTTTAATGTCAAACCATCAATAGCGGCATAATTTTTAAATTCTTTACTTATCTTTTCCTGAGATGAAAAGCAATATTTAGCCATTTGATTGAATATATCAATTACAGAAATGTATAAAAAAGCAAACAGCAGCCAGAAACACCCGCTATTGTTTTGTTATATTCCTTTTTAGGCGTAAACTATTTTTACACAAAAGAACATTGTAACCATGTCATTTGCTTTCTGCCTTTTTTTTAATCTAAAGTTTTATTTTCCCATTATAAAATATGGTTTGCCCATATCTTCCAGTTTAACATTCTTTTCCTTATCTTTCAAACTAAAATTGGCTTAACATCAAATTACTTACAGTAGGAAATCTAATGAATGCTCCATATATTTTGGACATTCTTTAAGAATTTATCTTTTTCCAGAACAACCAATTGCTGCTTCCAGTGAGTTATTGATGCCTTCTCTGAATTTTGCTACTCTTGGGCACATGTTCTTTTCCATATCATACTGCTCTAAGCAGCAGTAATATATGTATTTACCAATTTACCAGCTGGAGACTGTGTGACTATATACTTTACTGAAGATCTAACAAAACAGAAGGCAATTATATTGTTGGACAGTACAATAAAAGATGTAAAACTGAATATTAGATGTTCCCCCTTCCTAAAGTCCTCTCAACCATCAAGGTATTTTATTAATCCAAAACCACTTTCTTCCTTGGAGGAATTCTACTGCCTGACCTTGAAATAATATTTTTACTCCCAATATAAAGATAAATAAATCATATTTTCATAGATGAAGAATGTTTACACCATAGCATCAGAAAGACATAAAGGGAAAATTTAACCGTAAGCCAGCAAGTCCAGTCATTGGCATTTTCATGAGTGTTTTGGGAGTACCATAGAAAGACATTTAGCTCAGCCTGAATGAGAAGGAATATCACTAGCTGATTCCCCCAAAGTTGAGTTTGATTAAATAAATAGGATTTATTTAGCCAGAGATGCAAAGAGGAGGTACAAGGAACAACAAGGCAGAGAGAACAGGGTGAGCAAAGATTCAAGGGCAAGAGATGGCTTGGCGTTTCCACAAAGCTAAAATCAGCTAAGTCAGGCCAGCATGGAGAGGTCTGAGAGAGGAAGAAAGTGGAGAGGTCACAGAAAGTCTACCATGTCATGTAAGGATGTCAATGCCATGTTCTGAGAGTGGGCAACCATTTAAAAATTTTGAGGGACCGGGCGTGGTGGCTCAAGCCTGTAATCCCAGCACTTTGGGAGGCCGAGGCGGGTGGATCACGAGGTCAAGAGATCGAGACCAACGTGGTCAACATGGTGAAATCCCGTCTCTACTAAAAATACAAAAAATTAGCTGGGCATGGTGGCACGTGCCTGTAATCCCAGCTACTCAGGAGGCTGAGGCAGGAGAATTGCCTGAACCCAGGAGGCGGAGGTTGCTGTGAGCCGAGATCGCGCCATTGCACTCCAGCCTGGGTAACAAGAGCGAAACTCCGTCTCAAAAAAAAAAAAAAATTTGAGAGGAAGTAACATGCTGGCATTCTAGCTGCCTCAACCTCATGGCATATGGATTTGAGGAAGGCAGGACTGGAGGCAGATTTCGAAAGGGAAGGCAAGAGCTATTTCAAACAAGGGATGCTCCTGAACTGGAGCAGCAGTGACATAAACAGAGAGAAGTCAAATTTAAAACAGCTGGAGATGTACAACTGACAATGCTTCGTGCATGAATGGGTATTCAGAAAAAAAAATTCCTATAAGACAACAGATAGATGGAAGGAATAAATTTGACAACATAGTAGATGAATTTTCTTTCTTGATCAGTAGCCTGCAAAACTGCCATGGAAGAGAATTTCTTTTGCTTCTATCTAGGAGACTGAGATCAATTTTATTTATTTATAATCCCCACAGGGCATTCTGACATCCTTTTCAACCATTCTAAAAGTCATTTCTCACTTAGAGTTAGATTTAAAAAAAAAAAAAAAAAAAAAAAAAGTACTTTTGGAAGTTGATATGAGTGGGGTAACCATGGAAAGGGTCTATGCTTTCCCTTGGTTTGGACTTTCATTCTTAATCCTGACTACTCATGTGATGGCACAAGGTATTCATGCTGCCAGGCATCTCCAGGATGACCCAACATAGTTAAAACACTTTTATTCTCTCCCGGCTTTTATTGCCTCTATTGGGACCGTAACTTACATATTCTCTTTCATTCTTCATTATTTTTTCCAGGAGAAGATATGCCTGAAGCACCTTCTGTGCTCATACAATATCTTCTTTCAACTTTATATCTCTCTGAGAAAGAACTTTTATAAACTAGGTTATATAAGAATATCTCAGATGTAAATGCTGGTAGAAAAGAGAGGTACTATAACTTGGGAAAACAACCTTTAAAAATACCCACTCCAGCTTCTTTATAAGCATGAAGTTGGGATCAGATTCCAGCGTAATTACTCAGCAAATGCCCTTTTGAGAAATGAAACTCCTTAAAACTTACCATCTCATCAAAGAAAACTCAAGTTAATAATACCCAGAAAAATGCAAATTAAGACAACAAGCTATGACCGGCAAACGTTAGAAAAATAGAAAATGTCAAATGTAGATGGGAATTTGCAGCTCTAGGAGGCATCTGCTCTGCTGGAAGTGTCAGCTAGGCAGCCATACTGGAATACAAGCTGGTATACAGACTTAGTAAATACACACTGACCCTGTAACTCAGCTTGCATAAAATGTGTGCATATCCTCAACACCACAGGCCACTCAGCTCTATACACAGCACTGCTTGTGCAGATAGGAACTCTAGGGGAACTTGGATGTGTAAAACTAAGTGGATCAGTAAAATGTCGAATACAATCAGAAAAAGAAAAAATAGTTTTACCCCATGATACTCAGAGGAATATTAAGAACATAGTATTCGCATGAAAAATGTAGGTCAGAAAAGATGTTTATCAACAATATTATTTACACAAACTAAAATACACTGCACATAAAACAATGTATGTTTTGCAAGAGCATACATAATAAAGACAAAAACACTAAATACTTAGCTATGTGGAAAAAGTTTTAAAATTTGAATTGGGCCAAGAAACAAAGAAAAATAAACACTTTTATGTCTAAACTGTCATTTTTCTGAACTTTTGCATTTTTCTGTCATTCCTGACTTCCTCTCGCTTTTCTTTTTCTCTTTCTATTCTACCTACAGTTTTCCTCAAATTGAAAAATAAAACTGAAGAAAATATGTATTTAAAACATGGAAATAGGCTGGGTTTAGTGGCTCACACCTGTAATCTCAGCACTGTGGGGGTCCAAGGCAGGCAGATCACGTGAGGTCAGGCATTCGAGACTAGCCTAGCCAACACAGAGAAACCTCATCTCTACTAAAAATACAAAAATTAGCTGGGCATAGTGGTGCATGCCTATACTCCCAGCTACTTGGCAGGCTGAGGCAGGAGAATCACCTGAACCTGGGAGGCGGAGGTTGCAGTGAGCCAAGATCGTGCCACTGACAGGGTGAGACTTCATCTCAAACAAACAAAAACCCACAAAACATTGAAAATTAGAAGTAAGTTGGAATTCATGGAGTATGGTCATGGATAGATATGCTATAGCAATTGTAGAATGATTTGTTTTAATGCTGCAAGTTCTTTTCATCAACCATAAGAAAGTAGATATTCATTAGTCATTCAATTTTCAGTGTTATATCCACTATGCTACTTGCAAAACCACTTTTACCATAAAACCACTCAAGGTGCTTGTCATATGGAGAGTCCAAAATGCTCCTCCCAGTACCCTGATTATTCAAATTCAAGAGGTGAAGGGTATGGCCAGAAATCTGTAGTTTTAATAGACACCCTAGGTAATCCTATGAGCAGGCAAACTGGCAGAAATACTGGCCAAACCCATCCAAAACATTCTTTTTTTTCCTAGGAGGAAGTACCTATCGGCCACTTTACCATGAAAATAATAAAAATGAGAGCTACCATTTATTGGATGCTGGTTATATAACAGGGCACTCATCTCATTGGTACATCCCAACAACTCTATGGAACAGGTAATGTCATTCACATCTTAAAAATGAAACTGCTGGCTTACATGAATAAATATAATTTGCCCAGTAACACACTAATTAGTGGCAGAAATGGTCTTGAAGCTAAGTTTATCAAATGCCTAAGTGTATACTCTTAAGCATGACAGCATATGATTATTTATTTTACAGGTATATGGTTGATTTTAATGTATGTACGAGGTTGTTTTTTTTGTTTGGGTTGATCGTTTTTTGTTTCTTTTTCTATATATTACTAGTAAGTATCTGACAGAATAAGTATCTAATAAGCATCTAGTTTTCATCAAAAACTAGATGCTTACTAGATGCAGTTAACTTGAAACCCACTCACAAAAATAGCCTACACAGAGTTTCAGCTGCTTTGCTTGTGTTTGGTTACCACCGAAGCAAAAATGCACGTGATACATCAGGGATTGCCCAGTTATTCCAGGAGTTCTCTCAAAGCCTTCTCTTTGCTCTAGGCTCTGTAATTATCTCTAAAAGCTAGTATTCAAAGTTTGGTGGAGTAACTGTCGTCTGGGAGCAAAAGAAGTATCATTGCTATAAGGCCACAGCTACGCATTGCTGAGTGAAGACCTTGATAAAATCAAGAATTCTCTATTCTTAAGTAATTCTCTTGAGATTTCTGTACTCAGAGAGATCTTCTACAAAATTCGTTCAAAGACTAGAGCCAGTTATTAACGTGCTATTCTACATGCTGAAGGTAAGTTAGCTCAAATGATTGTACACATAGAGGAAACAAACAGCATTTAAAACTGTTCAATTTTAACTAATATTGCTGTGCCAAAAAGGAGAGAGAAAGAGTATCTTTATGGATTTTTTCTTCTTTTTTAAGTTTCAAGTAAAAAATATTACGTCTAATACAATTTCTTTGTTTTGATTCAGAGGTTCTAAACCATAAAATATGACTCAGAGAAAGTTGTTCAGAAATATTAGTGAAAGAAAAAATGGATACTATAGCACTGTAAGTGCAATTCAGAATTAAAGGACAGGATAGAAGACTACTTCTAGGTTATAAATCAGCATTGTCAATAGCTTTTTAAAAATATATATTTTTAAAAAAGATATCGACTTCCACATAGTATTTTTTTTTACTTAAACATACATCAAACTCCTATTTTCATCCATGTCTTTTCCATTGAAATGACCATAAGAATATGAAGGTAAGAAATCCTTCATGGACTCAGGGAACTAAGAAGAAAGTCTGATCAATTTATCTGAGACATAATAGAGATGGAAACAAATTAAAAGTCTGACAGTTATTGAAGCACCTCTTTTTCAGAAAAGCACATGGTTGACATGGCGAGGGAAGGTATGCCAGCACCCCTGTTTCACATTCCTGAATGGAAAAGTTCTTTATCAACTTTCATCCCTTTTCTTTACTATCAACTACTCCACACTGAATTGATTCATTATTTCTTTAAGGTTGCAAACTGGTGATTTTTCTCATCCTATCATGCTTTCTATTATATGCGAGGACTTCTCTGTATAGAACTGTCCCTTACCCATGCTGTCTATCATTGACTCTGAGACATATTCCATACAAGAAAGACAGGATCAATGCTTAAGAACTTTACTCTGACCATCAATTTTCTGAGTAACAAGTTGATGCTAGCTCCAAAATATCCAATAAGTGTTGTTTTGTGTGTGTCTCTCTATTTTCTTTTCATGATGTTTTTAGATAAAACATGTTTTAGCCAATTGAAGTAACTTTGAAACTCAAGTAGGCTCCAGTGTCCTTTTGGCGCAGGACCAACAGTGTCGGATTACTTACTTGCTTTCAAGCACAACAACCTGTCCTGGAATCAGTTTGTATATTTCCTATTTTAGACCCGATATAATATGGATCCAGATTTTTCAGAAGCAGATTATACAGTTTGAAGGTCCTCACTAAGAAAAAAAGTGCAAAGCTCTGAATATAAAATAAGATACTAAATATTTATATAGAATGGCAAAATAAATCACAACAAACTATAATGTTTGAAAAGCAGACATCCTACAAAAATCACAAAATCCAGTAAAAAGGCATAATACTTTTACTAACTGTTGAAATATTTGTAACACTTTTTCTTACATGTTTGCCTGAACTCTCTTTATATGACAATAATTTTATAATATCTTCTAAGCAGAGAGTAAGGTAAATCCTTCCTTCCTCTATCATGCTTCAATAAAAAGTGATTATTATTATGTTGGTGCAAAAGTAACTGTGGTTTTTGCCACTAAAAGTAATAATATTAAGCATTATTATCAAATTGGGAGAAACTACCAAGGTTCCTTCAGACTTAGAACACTTTAATACTTGGAAGTATTTCCACAGTTAGCTTCTGGCTCTGTTTATCTCAAATTTTGTTTCTCCTTCACTAGTCTCACAGTGTCATGAGCACTAGAACATGTTCACATCTTCATACGACCTCAGCCTTGCCCCTCCTTCTTAGGATATTATACTGATTCATTGTGAAGGGGCACATTCTATATCAGAACAGTTAACAGTAATGTCAAGGGATCATTGACTAATAAGAATGTGTCCCTCCTCAAATCTTCCTTAGCATGATCTCTAAAATCCCCATGGCCAATTCAAAACTATCCAACCAAAGAATTATGCCAAAAGAAAAATCAGAGTAAAACTAATTGCAACTTAAAATATTACAGTTTTGAATATTTTGCAAATATGAGTGTGTGTGTTTGTGTGTGTGTATGTGTGTGTGTGTGTGTGTAAGACCATATAATCACACTGCTAGGGCCTCCCATGAATTTGGAAAGAACTCATACAAGTGAGACACCCTGCAACTTAAGCTTCTTTAAAGTCACTATAATTTCAACTCAACCTGGAATCAGCCATTGATACAGGATTTAGCTTCCTTTTACTAATGAGTACGCACTGCTACTGAGTTGTCACTGCTTCCAGACATTTTCATTAAAGTTAGAAATATGTATTTTTAAAGCAAGGGAAACAGATTATGTACTTATACTTATTGATGTTTCAATTCTAAATTAAAATTACATAGTTTTTACTTAATGTTTTAATTTTTATACTTGTATGTCTTATATCTTATGCTGAAAATCTTAATGCCGCAAAGATAATTTTCAAGGTAACTCACTTGCTTTATTCTATAATAGACATAATATAGATTCCAATTAACAATTACCAATAATAAGTTGAACTGAGTTTAAATGATGAATAGAATTTTATTCAGGTACAACCCAGAAACAAGTAGGAATCATGAAGCATGAACAGTGTGTGCGAATTCTAGGGCTTAATGTTACCAAAATAAATAATATATTTGTGAGAGAATACATGACACCAGATACGGACTTCGTTGAGTGCTAGTTAAGCAGCTTTTACATTATTGTGAATGCTCTTAAAAGCAGATGCTTATTTTAATCAGTGGCATAAAATGAATCTGAATTTTTTTAAAGTCTGGAATGAGAGAGAGAGTAGAGATCAGCATGGTGTGAAGAATAAAATAGGGGAGAGCCTCAGTTACTATGTAAATTAGAAAGCCACCCAGTCCCTGCAAATGCTTCCTTGGGCTCACTCTAACAATAATCAAGGAGACAGGAGACAATGAACTTCAGCTGGCAGAATATAACTGGACTTATTCACAAACTTAGATTATTAGGGAAAATTATCAGAAAGGAGAAAGGAGATAGAAATAGCAATTCTAATTTCATATCACTCCTATTGGTCAATAAATGTGTATTGAGCTTTATCTATATGCCAGCAACTGGTGGAAATATAGCATTGAACATTGTCCTTGCATTTTATGGAGCTTACAGTCTTGCAAGAAAAATGAATAAATGATCAAAATTGATGAAGTTCCAAAATAAGCCTTTTAAATTACAAGTATGTTGGATAATTTTGATATCACAGTTGTTATAATACTGTATTCCAAATATTGCCCAGGCAAAATGAAACCATGAAAGTTTGGGTTTTTTTCCATATGTGTTCTCACCTCTCAAAATTATACCCTGTTGTTTACCCAGAAACCGACTGCCCTCTCCTTCTCCTAGACCCATCTTGATGAGCAATTACAATTATCAGCTTTGAACCCCAATAAACTAATGCTTACTATTCCTATTCAGTGTGATTATGTCTTAGAGCTGACTCTGCGTGGTTAAAAAAAAAAAAAGTGTCCCAAGCCCTGTGATTTTACCCTTTAAATATGACAGGCTTTCACACCATGGAGTGCAGAATATGAGTTATTTTGAGTAAAGTGGTTATGTTTTATTGCCCCTCAAAACACATGAGACCATTTTCCATCTGCAGGGCAGGGCTACCTGCATTATATAGTATGCTACAGAGAAAAATCTGTCTTTATATCTTGTTTAGTTACTCCAAAGACATCATGAAAAGGCACCTTTCTTCGTGGTTGGCTATTATTTTCTGAACAGATCTACATAAAAATTATGGAGAAATTGCTTTGTAAAAATAAGCACATAAACAGAGCACAGTGGTTCTCACCTATAATTGCAGTGACTCTGTAGGCTGAGGCAGGAGGATTACTTGAGACAAGGTATTTAACAGTAGCCTGAGCAATATAGCTAGATCAAGTGTCGAAAAACAAATTTAAATATTAGCTAGGTGTAGTGGCAAGTGCCTGTAGTTCCAGCTACTCAAAAGACTGAAGTGGGAGGACTGCTTGAGCCCAGGAGTCCCAGGCTATGGTGAGCTATGATTATACCACTACCCTCTAGTCTGGGTGACAGAGCAAAACCCCATCTCTAAAAAAAAATAATAACTATAGTAAGTGTGTACATAAAAATTGAGTCTCAAGATGTTGAAAGATAATTTCTTAAGGTCACTTATTTGACTTAAGTTGAAAACCAAAACAAATAAGGAAATTTGTACCAGGTAGCTTTGAATTTTCTGTAAAACAGAAAAAAAAATGGTTATCTAGATAAATAGAATAAAAAGGCTTGAAGAGGAGAAAGTATGGATTTGCTGGTCATAAAACAAAACAAGTAAATAGGGTCACAACCTATATAAAACCTAAAATTAAGTATATATTTTTCTTGTATATTTGTAGGGCTAAATCTGTGGGACATTTCTGTTTTGGATTAGTACTTCAAAACTTTTGCATGTTGATTTTTTCCACTTTCTATTTTGTGATTTTATCTTTTAAAAATAATTTTATTCTACAAATTTATCTTAGGTAGTTTTGCTAGTTTCTCCCCACTTGTGCTTACATGTTTTTATCATTCCTTGTAAATGGGAGTTTGAATCAATATAATCATCTTAAATTGTATTTGGCAAATTTTATCTAAAGCATTAAAAAAATTCAGAAATAGCTGGGTGCGGTGGCTCATGTCTGTAATCCCAGCACTTTGGGAGGCTGACAGATCACGAGGTCAGGAGTTCGAGACCAGCCTGACCAACGTGGTGAAACTCCATCTCTACTAAAAACACAAAAATGAGCCAGGTGTGGTAGCATGTGCCTGTAATCCCAGCTACTCAGGAGGCTGAGGCAGGAAAATCACTTGAAAGTAGGAGGCAGAGGTTGCAATAAGCCGAGATCGTGCCACCACACTCCAAGCCTGGGTGACAGAGCAAGACTCCTTCTCAAATAAATATATAAATAAATAATCAGAAACATTAACTTTGTAATTCCACTTCTAGAATCCTCCCTCCACCTAAAAATATAGATGTTGACAAAAACTGAGCTTCGAACATATTTACCATGCATTTATAATAGTCAAATACAATGAACTACTTAATTGTTCAATATGGGATGTATTAAATAAACTACTAGTATCTGTGCCTTAGTGAATTGCTCTTCTTCAACTGTCTGCCCTCCCAAAGCGAGGCCTAGAATGTTCTCCAGGCATCACTTGAGTCTCTTTACCTCTTAGAATCCTCACCAACTCCTCCAGAAAGACTTGGTGGCCCCCTCTTCTGAACTCATCTAACTCTGTTCAAACATTGGCACTCACTGTGTGGTATGATTGTTTTTCTCTTTGTATGCCTTTTCTTCCTTTTCTAGATTATGAGGTCTTCGATAGCAGAGATCATGTCTCACTTATCTTTTTATCAATCTCACCTAGCAGAATGCCTAGCATATTATTGACATTAAAAAAAAAAAACTCTTTAATGGATAGCTGAATCAAGGAAAGTTGGTTGAGCAATTTTGATGACATTGATCAACAGCACAACAATGTTACAATTCAAAATGCTGTTGATTGCAACTTATGCCTTTTTTATTCTGACTTAGTCTGACTTGATAAATGCTGATTATCTTTTCCTAATTACAAAAGTAAAACAGGCTGATTCTAGAAAAGTTAGAGGATACATTGTAAATTAAAAAATCTAAATTTCCCATAATTTCAGAAGAATCATTCCTGTTTTATTTCCTTCCAGCTATTTTCCTGATTTTTTTTTTAAAAAAAAGGTAATTCAAGGAAGGTAGATTAGACAAATAGTAGATATAAATGGATAGATATATTGCATAAATACATACAAATAGACCATTTTCCTGTATTTTAATGATTTAAAAAATAACCATGAAACATTCCAAGGTATTTTGGTCATCATGCAAGAATTTGCATATGCATATTTCACTTGAAAATATTTACAAAGAACTTTCTTTTTTTATTTTACGCTTTAAGTCACACTGTAGAATTTTCTCACTATCTAAGGGAATTTTTTTTAATGTAGTTCGGTGACTAAATCAGACTTCACGTTATTTCCCAACTTTGTCTATAATCAGCTGTTGAGTTCCCCAGGCTTCCATTCTTGCAAAGTGTTAACAATGTCTTAACCTCATTAATAATCTACAACATAATGAGAGGTTTAAGGGTAGCAGACAAGGTTAAACTCATTTGTATGCACTCATTGATAAATTATGTATTGCACTAAATTTTAACCAGAGCCTCACCGGAGGCCCTATTTATCCTTTAGTTTATAGTGTAACTGATGTAAACAACCTAGATAAATTGAAGTCATCACCAGGATTTCCATGACTGCTACTTGTTTTAGCTCTTCAGGTTTCCTACTGCCTTCAACTGAAGTACCCCCAAGAGCTATTGACATTTTTATCTGGTTTAGGCCAAAAACAAAACCCTGAATTTTTGTTTGTTGCCAAAATATAGAAAATTATGCAAAGCATTTTTGATAGCTATAGATTTCATTTAAAATTTGTAAAGGAAATTAGTAGAGTGGGTTATGTTTTTAACTAACAGCTGGTGGTAAGAATGGGCTGGAAATTTAGGCAGAAGCCAAATTACAGAGGCTAACATCTCATTTCTCTGTTAGAATTGCCCAGGGGACTTAATCAAAAAACTAAACAAAAACAGGAGTCCTGGGCCCACTCCAGATTTATTATCAAGGCAGAAGATCCTGGGCAGAAGAATAAACCAGTTAATTCTTATGCACACTTTATCTTTAAGAAGCACTAAGAACTGTTTGCCTTTAACCAAATCAAGAATAGGAAGGAGTGGGCTGTACTGGAGATAGAATGGATGAGTTCTTTTTAGGCACATTGCATTTGAGATGTATGTTAGAAATCCCAGTATGGATTCCTAGTAGGTATTCGGAAATATGACCATGTAGCTTATGAAAACCTCAGATTTTAGCACACATTTTGGAATCAGACTACTCATCCATCACATCAGTAGTAACTGAAACCTTGGGCACAGGTGCACCCACCCATGGAGAATGAGCAGAATGAGAAAAGATGAGAACTAGAGACCAAATCAGAGGTAGAGGAAGAAAACATTAGTCAGTCAAGGCAACTGTAAAGTCCCTAGCACCAAGCAATCCTCTGAGGGTAGATGGAAGGCAATTGCAGATATAGCTTTATCTGCCTTTTATGATTATAGAACAAGCTGTATTAGCATTACCAGATTTTGCAAACAAAAATACAGGAAACGCAATTAAATTTAAATACAAGATAAACAGGGTTTTTTTTTTTTTTTTTTTTTTGGCATATGTACCAAATATTGTGTGGCACATACATTAACAAAAAAACATTCTATGCTTTATCTGAGACTTAATTTAATTTAACTGACCCTAATACTGGGTCTCCTTTACCTTTAACCTCCATTCTGGACATACACTCACTGGGGTTTAAATGATTGTTCTTGAGATCTTAGTGAAAAGAAACTTCAAAATAATTTGACAGAGTGGTCATCAGATAAATTGATTTTGAGTTAACTGACAAATGACCTTGGAAACACCTATCACCTTCCAAAAAAATTTTAAACATTCTTACTGGCCAGGATTTGAAAGCAAAACTTAAAAATGACATACTCATATTTTTATTATAATTGTAAATTCAACCTGCATTTAATATGCCTCAAATTGTCTAACAGCAAAATCTCAGAGAAATGACAAAAAAAAAAAAAGTCTCTGCTCTTTTTGACAGGATATTGGAAATAATCATAAGGAATGTCTGAGCAGTGAAGCAGGCACAGTAGGGGAGTTCGGCAGTGACTACTCAGTCTGGAAGCTATTATCCTTGGTCAAAAACTCTCGTGAACTTGCCACAAAGAAGAAATCCCTAGGCCAGCTTAGAACGGAGTCAAAGGTAATTCTTCAGAAATCATGGGAACATATACCAGAAATTGGATGGACCTCTTCCCTTTTACATAGGAAATCTTCTAGAGTTTTATGATTATGCTGCACATTGAATCACTACTTCAAGTCTGAACTTTAGAAAACTATAAACAGATTTTTGGTAGTGTAGAATTAGTACTCAACGCTAACATTAACAATAATTTATAGAGACGTGTTAGCATGGTAGCCTCTACACTACCCAGATTCCCCTTGAAAGGGGAATGAAGAATGAAGAATGAAGAAGAAAAAGGAATGAAGACCTTTTTCCCCAGCTGCTGAGACTGCTGTCAGAAGCTGCTCCTCAGTGTTAGCCCTCTCTGGGAATTGCCTCAGCTAAAGAAAATCGCTTTGACTAACATCTCATTTACTTCCAGAAGCAGCCCTCATCTGATCATCTGTCTCCCAGAGCAAACTCAAGACACTTCCTGGTCAACCTCAGCTTCTGTAGCTCCCTGTGAAATTAGCTGAGGCCTCTGTCAGACTGCATCCCAGCTTATCTTCTCCCTCTAATGAATTCTGCTTCCTTCACCTCCCATCATGGATGTCAATCCCAAGAGCACTTCCTAATAAATGCACTGCCTACTAATCACTATCTTAGTCTGTATCCCAGAAAACCCAAACAGTGACAATATGGCCTTGGGAATAAAGCAATCCATGCATAATTTGGAGACACATGAAGACTGAGGAAGGAGTAAGTACACAGCCAGGACTGAGGTACCTCATTAGTTAGCTGTTTTCACCATTACTCTCGAGAGGATATATTGAGAGTTCATACCAGATCACACAGGTAATATTGCCTTATATCAGAATTTTACAGTTATGTATAAAATTATTTAAGTGACTAATGACATTTAATTAAGAATTCACTATAAAGCAAACACAAAGTAAACTGATTATTTCTTTTATTTCTCATAATAAAAGTCTAGTCTTATTGTCTGTAACTAGTCTAATTGTCTGTAACTTACTTTAGAGTACCTTAGTGTGGACAGCATAATATAAATATGTATTAATCTACATGCCAGGGTCTTTTAGTTAGCATTTAAAGTACATTAATCAGGGATCCACAGTGCAAGAATAATAAATAAGGATTTGAATGATACTAATTATGAATTCACACCACAGAAGTGAGAAACAACTTTTAGAACAAATCTTCACATTTTTCTATTAAATGTGTAGTGAAGCTTTTGTTAATTAACATGAAAGATGTTCAAATATTTTTTTATTTGTCTGTGTTTTTCAAACAGACATTTGTCTTCTAGAAATCTTTCTAGAATATAATATAGGCATCTCTATCCTTGATACAATTAGAATAAGAATCCGAGAAGCCCAGCAGCTTAATACAGTAAACATAAAGTAAATATGTTGATTTTTTTCATTTCTTACAAAAACCATATAGTCTCGTTGTCTTCAACTTTAAAGTATTGTTGAATAATATTAGTGATAGTATCTACATCCTCTTTCTGGCTTTAATAGAATGGCTTTAACATTTTAAAATGATGCCTGCCGGAATTTTGGTAAATAATACATAGAAAACTCCATTCTTTCTATGTTGCACCACTTAATGGAAAATTCCTTTGCCTCTTCTAGAAAGTTAGTAGGGAGCTTTGTGAGTACCGAAAAACATGGATTTAGTATCTGCTAAGTCAAGCATCCTCACTATTCTTTTTTTAAAAGTTGGTTTTGTTGGTTCTTCTCAGAATTTTTTTAAAATTATGCATGAACTTAATGATCACTTTATATAATGTTCCCCCAGTGGGATGTCATACATTATATTTATGTATAAATTTTGAGAATTCTTATTGTCTTAGTATTAAGTGTTCTCATTCAAGATGATGTCAATTTGCTGTACAGTAGTAATCATTTCACTATGTATATGTATATCTAAATATCATGTGTTATGTCTTAAATATGATTTTTAAAAATAATATGTCCTGTCATTAGGCAAGATAGAGTCAGGTTATTAGTAATTAAGAACCTGAAACTTGGACCAGATCACTTGGATGTAATAATTCAGGGTTCTGATACATATTATTTGTATGGCTCTAGGGTCTCTCTGTATTTTTGTTTCCTCTTTTTTTTTATAATAGGAATAAATAATAATATTTACCTAATAAGAATAAATGAATATCAAATAAGTATAGAATTTGCAAGCCTCAAAATAACCTCAAATTGAAAAACATGCAACAGATATACAAAAAATAAAAAGCAATAAATTAAACCATACCACCAGAGAAAATTATCTTCACTACAAAGAAGGCAAGAAGGAAGGAAAAGAAGACCACAAAAAAGCTAACAGAAAACAAATAACAAAATGGCAGGAGTAAGTCCCTAATTATCAATAATAACATTGATTGTAAATGGACAAAACTGTCCAATCAAAAGACATAGAGTGGCTGAATGAATTAAAGAACAAAAGCCAGTAATCTGTTGTTGTCTACAACAAGCACACTTTACCTGTAAAGATATACATAGACTGAAAGTAATGGGATGAAAAAAGGTATTTCATGCCAATGGAAATAGCTATAGTTATATCAGACAAAATAGATTTCAGGACAAAAATTGTAAGAAGAGTCAAAAAGGTCATTATATAATGATAAAGAAGTCAGTCCAGCAAGAGGATATAACTATTGTAAATATATATGTACCCAACACTGGAGCACATAGATATATACAGCAAATTTCATTAGAGCTAAAGAGAGAGTTAGAACTCAGTACAGTAACCGGAAATGTCAACAACCATTTTCAGCATTGCACAAATCTCCCAGACAGAAGCTCAACAAAGAAACATCAAACTTAACCTGTACTTTAGAACAAATGGAGCTAGTAGATATTTACAGAATATTTCAACTAACAGCTGCAGAATAATATTCTTCACTTCAGCACATGAACCATTCTCAAGGATAGCTTATAGGAGATTGGTCAGGGTGGTAAGAAAATTATAGGAAAGATACAAACCTTCTTGGAAGGCTGGAAGGTTTTGCAAAAGCTTTGGGAAAAGATTATGGCTGAAGGCAGCCTAATCCTCTTACATTGAGCTAATAGCAAAGAGCAGATAACAAGGGAATGTAGAGGAGTTTATCTAAATAGCTCCTTTACCTATTTCCCCAGAAAACAACCTTGATCATCCACACATGACTGCTCTCTACTTGGGGGATTGACAATGTTGATTACCCACAAATGGTGTTTGCTCAAGACCTTTGTCATTAAATCTGTTCTAAAATAAATACGAGCATCTCTGACACATTGGGGCTGCACAGTCAGACACCCTCTTCAGGTTCTGTAAGCCATGGGGTCCCCTAGCCATGCTCTCACAGACAAAACACCTGTATCTGTGAACTCTTTTTATCTGTTGCTTGGCCAGAGTCTGTGGGTCAGACTCGGCAGTTGTTTCCCCCATGTGAGGAATGCTGCAACAGATTGCAGATCACAATGGAACCCTCGAAAAGGAAAGTGAAGAGACTGTACACTCAATCAATCAGTAAGTCAGTAAGTCATTGGTGCCCACTAGGGATTTGCCCACAAGTTCAAGGGAATTGTTCAGGCTAGGGTTTATCATGGGACAACAGTTATCAGCACAACTGAAACAGTATATAAAAGTATTGAAACAGCTGTTTAAAGCTAGTGGAGGCTTGGTTTTACAGGCTCAATTAAAGGACCTAATGCAAACTATTGTTTCCCATAATCCATGGTTCCCCAAAAAAGGTAGATGTAGAGCTCTGGGAACAAGTGCAGAGAAATTTTAAACAGCATCATGCACAATGGCAACAAGTCCCAGTAACATCTTTAATGTTGTGGGCTTTAGTTAAGGCCCATAAAATTCTGGCAAATGGAGACTTTTGCATAACTTGCTAACTATTAATGGTAATCTGCAACCTATGGAGCCTCTTCAACAGGGGCTCCCCTTCCCCTGTGGCAATTCCTCAAGATTGGCTTATAATCATTATTGACTTAAAAGACTGCATTTATACTATTCCCCTTACAGAACAGGACAGAGAAAAAATTGTGTTGACAATACCAGCTATCAATGATGAAAGGCCAGCTCACCGATTTCATTGGAAAGTGCTTCCTCAGCGAATGACGAACAGTCCTACCATGTGTCATATCATGTAAATCAGTCTTTGCTCCCAAGTAGAAAATAATTTCCTGATTGCAAGATTATTCATTTTATGGATGATATATTACTGGTAGCCCCAATGGAGCCAGGACTTTTAAGTTTATATGCCTCTGTCATAAAGAGTACAGTTTATCACAGCACCTGAAAAGGTACAAATTTCCTCTCCTTGTAAATATTTTGGATACCTAGTAACTTCCTGGTCAGTAAGACCTCTAAAGGTTAAATTAAATACTAGCAACTTACATACCTTAAATGATTATCGAAAATTACTGGCCAATATTAACTGGCTTTTCCCCATCTTGGGCATAACTGCTGATAAGTTGCAAAACCTGCTTTCTATTTTAAAAGGCAGTGCTGCCCTAGATTCTCCCAGGTATTTAACTCCTGCAGCAAAAAAAGGAAATTGAGGAAATAGAGCAGGCAATTTCTCAGAGGCAGCTAGGTCGCATAGACCCAAAATATTCAGTCCAATTGTTTATTTTTCCTACTAAACATTCCCCACAGGATTAATAGGACAGATTGCCCCCAACCTGTGCTTCCTAGAATGGGTTTTTTGCTTACACACCAGGACTAAAACACTATCTCCCTATATCCAGCTAGTTAGTAAATTCATTTATACAGGCCGCAGACAATGCAATCAGTTGCTAGGTTATGACCCTGGTGTCATTTCCTTTGAGTAAAAAGTGATTTGAAGCAGTGTTGCCCATATCTATATAACTTCAGATAGTAGTCACTGATCATGCAGGCCATATAGAGCATGCCCTTCCTGCTGACAAACTGCTTTAGTTCTTATCTCATAATCCTGTAGTTTGGCATACAAAAGTACTTCACCTTTAAAAATATGCTCAAAAAACAAAAAAGGAGCAATATGAGTAAGGACCCTGCAACACTACTAGCACAAGCCTTATGTACCCTTAATTTTTAAAATTTAGATAAGAAATTTTAATCGGCTATAGAAAAGCACTTTGCTAAAACCTCTCAAGACATACAACCTGCAGTTTTATGGAAAGATATAAATAGTAATGTATGGTGTGATCCAAATTATTTGTTAGCATGGGAAGAGGATATGCTTGAGTTCACAGCCCCTCAGTTCCTCTTTGGATTCCCACATGATGCATCAAACTATACCATAGCATGGCTAGGAACCAATCCAGTACCCGAAATGAAGGGCATGACACTGCAGGACCCGCAGCCCCAGACAATGCGGCCTCCTTGGACAACACAGGCCCTAAACAGGATGCTGAAGAAGACAACTCAGAAGGCTAAGCAAATCCTGCTCGAAACACAAACACAACTCACTCCACATAATTTGCTCTCTTTTTATTCTCTCACTTTGCCTGCTGCCTGTACCTGCTATAGTCTATTAAGCCCATCTTCTAAATCTGTCCTTTCTCTGCCTGTTACTTAGGCAGACACTCCCTTCCCAGCCTCTAAAAATGTGACTGCTTGGCTAGAAAGGATTAACATACCCCCAGTAGGTTCCCTCAGTAATGGCACACATTGGACTGAGATGCCAAGTTACACTACAGGTAACTCCTTGATTAGAAAATAGTGTTACTGATTATATTCGTGTTTAACTTAATGTTACTTACCAATTCTAGGATGCAAAGCCAGAACACGACTGATAACCGCTGTGCCTGACAAAACTGTTGCTGCACACATCTGTACTCTTCAATCAACAAAACCTGCTGGAAGAAACAGAAAAGGGGGAGATGTGAGAGATCAGTCAGAGTGATGGGAAAAATTATAGGAAAGATGCAAACCTTCTTGGAAGACCAGAAGGTTTTGCAAAAGCTTTGGAAAAAGGTTATGACTGAAGGCAGCCTAATCTTCTTACCTTGAGCTAAGAGCAAAGAGCAGATAACAAGGGAATGTAGAGGAGTTTATCTAAATAGCTTGTGTACCCTTTTCCCTGGAAACCAGCATTTGATCATCTGAAGGCATGACTGCTCTCTACTTGTGGGGTCAGTAATGTTAATTACTCACAAAGTGTTTGCTTGAGATCTTTGTCATTAAATCTGTTCTAAAATAAATACAAGTGTCTCTGGCATGTCAGGGCTCCAGGGCCAGGATCCCTCTTTGGGGTCTGTAAGCCTTGGGGTCCCCTAGGCACACTCTCACAGGCAAAACACTGTGTTGCTGAGCTCTTTTCATCCATCGCTCCGTCAGAGTCTGAGGGTCAGACTCAGCAATAGACCATATGTTAGGTCACAAAACAAGTCTAAAAAACAGTCAAAAAACTTGAAATAATAATAAGTGTAAAGCCTGGCTCATAGTATATACTATGTGTGTGCTCTTATTTCTATTATTTTATATCATGTATTTAAATATAATTTATTATCCTTTCTTTTTTTATTACATTTTTTTTTCAAATTTATTGATAAATATAGCTCTCGTTGATATTGTGAGTTTTCCCGTCTATTATTATTAGTGATTGCTAATATAGATTTTAATTTTTTAAATTATAATGTGTCCATCCTTTTTTCCAAATTCCTTTAATAATTCTACATCATTTTTACTTGATTTTATGGACTTTTACCATATTTATATGGTAAAATTATAAATTATACCAATAAAAAAGAGAATGAAGGAAGGAAGGAACGAACAAAGTAAACTAATTTTAACACTTCTTCCTTGTTTATTTACAGTGATTGTTTCAAATATCCAAAATAATATTGAATAAAATTAGTGATAACACCTTTTCCTTTTTCTGGCTACATTTTGGCATAATGCTTGCTATATGAATTTTGATTAAAATGTATATTATATTTTAGAAGTTTACTTTTCTTACCATTGTTTAGCGATTTAATTAATAATGGTTGCTAACTGCTATTAAATGCTTTATGACCATTTTTATCATGGCTGTCTATCTCCTATAATATTTTGAATGAAATAATGTTTATTATTATTTTTCTTGATAACTGAATTTCTAAAATAGGCCCTACTTGGTTACAGTCTTTTGATACACTGCTAGATTCTGCTTCCAAATATTTAATTTAGAAGTTTTGCATCTACGTTTATGAGTAGAATTAAGCTAAAGTTTTGGTTTTTCATACTATATCAGATTTCATATTAAAGTTTTATTCAAGAAACCATTTGAAAGTCTTTATAACATACATTCTTATTTGAAATGAGTTAACTCATCTGGTAATATGTAAAAAGTAGTTTTATTTGGAAAAAAATACTTTTGATATTTGCTGAGGAGAAAAATAATTATGAAGGTCACCTCTCTAGTATTTCAAGTCTCTATTTTAGTCCAAATAATTTTATATTTTAGTCAATATTCATTATTTGGGTATGTTATTTAACCAAAATAAAACAAAAATTACCCAACTTAACATGAATACTGTAGATAGATCCTGGCTTCAGTATTGTCTATTGTTCCTGTAAGAAGGGTATCTACATAAGCTTGTCTGGACATTCCTATGGGACTCTTTAAATAGAGAAACCAAGAATTCTAGGCATTTCCATGGTGATGACAGTGAGCATCAGTTATAAGTTTGGAAAAGTAGTGACTTATCAACTGCTAAGCTCTTTATAAGATTGAATGAAACAGGGAATATAAAATAGTTCCCTAATACAATTGATATTTTTATACCTTCATGAATTCAACTTTTAAACATTCTTACATATCATAAGTGGTAAGAGCTTCCTTGGTTATACCATAGAGAATGGGACTTAGGGAGTGACCATTCACTAAATTCCTGAAAGAAACTCTCACATTGACATAAATTACATGAGAACTCATGCTCACAATCTAGATCATGTATATCTTCCATACTCTCAAATGATCATGCAGCAGTTTCAGCCCTGTAAGTTTGAAATATCAGCCTGAGAAAAATTCTGTAAATCGTCTGATCTGTCAGATAAAACATCCTCACTCATAACAAAATTATTCCAAGGAATCATGGATTTGATATGCTGGTTATACTTTTAAAAAATAAATATAGAACTATTAAAATTTTATGCAGGTAAACAACTGATGATTTGGTTAACATGCCAATTTCAAAAATTATTTCATGATGGATAGATAAGTGTACAGTATTTAAAATTATCTATCTGCCAAAAATTCCAGTGCACAATTTATTTTCTGAACAACAAACGTATCCATTTAACTGATTATCTGCTATCTCTACATGTAAGGCTCTTAGGAAGCATAAAGCTTAACACATTTTGTCCAAAACCACACAATGGCGATACTGCAACTTTTCTCCATGTCTACCCTTCTGCATCTTTTTCTTCAAGCCACAAACTTGAGATATATTCTTGATTCCTTCTTCTTTATATACTGCTCATGATCAATACCTGAGTCCTCTATTTTGCATCTCAAATATTTATTTCATCTTTCCACTTCTCTTCATATCCAGTGCTACCACCTTAATTCAAACTTCTGCAGTCTTTCATATGGACAAAAATCTAATTGTTTCTCTCAAGTACTCTGTACAAATCATATTTATAAATTTCAATTTCTTCCCTATGAATAAATTTAATCAATTTTAAGACAAAGATCAAAGGTCTTGATGCAATCTAAAAATATGTCGATTACATGATATATCTCTAGCATCATCTCTTCTACTCTCTTGGCCTCCAGGCTCCAGCCACAACAACCTTTTTTCCAGTTCCTTGAATATGTCAATATCCATTCTGCCTTAAGATTTTTGTACATGTAGCTGCATTTCCAGGCTTGCTATTCCAATATTACTTTGACTACCTTATTCTTATCACCAGAGTTTGGGATTAGATATTTCATTTTTATAGTTCTTTATCAAATATCTTCTTCATTATAATCCTTTTGAAGATATAAGAATGTTGTGTTCATCATTATATTCTCATGACTAGGACTGCCAGAATTAGCAAATCATTACAGAATAATGATATAAAATAAATAAATAAACAATATTTATTTTTCTTCCCTAAAGCTTATACAAATTTCTCATAGCCTAGATTTAAAATGGCTAATTGCTACCCCTTAATGTTACCAAGTATGAAGGGTTTTTCTGAAGGATTACATCCTACTCTGCATGGGACATACTTGTGCTAAAACAATTACCCATTGCTCATTTGAAACTGACATTTAACTGAATGCTGTATTTTATTAGGCAACCCTACTCACACCAAAGTCAATACCTAGAACATTACAGATGCTCTCTCTCTCTTTCTCTCTCTCTCTCTCTCTCTCTCTCTCTCTATATATATATATATATATATATATATATATACACACATACTGAATAAATGAATTTAGTAACATATTCTATATTTTCAGATTCATTATCCTTAAGTCTTTGTTTTTATTATCTATAATGCATCACATAAAGAATGATGGCAGAGATGGTTATGAAGAGCTATGAAAGATGCAGAATTTTCTAGTAATTATAGTCAATTTTTACAGATGTTCAGAGTTAGCAAATCAAGTAGTAGCACACCTTCATGAATGTCACCTGTATGAATCCTAATCAGATCAATATGGACAACACATTATTTAATTGTAAACTAATTTTGCAACTAACAACATCTAAACTTCCTTTTCTATTGCCTGATATAAACAGGTAAACAATTTCTAATGCAGGGTCCTACTTTTTGAGCTAAATTGTTTGAGAAGCTTGAACATGGAAACATCAGTGAGACAATGAGTGAAACTCAAGTTGTTATTCAAATGTAGAATTTTCTAATCAGAAATTTTTTATTGCTATCCAAATTTCTGAAAATTGCTTCCTAAATCTGTACTCCTTAATGCACTGACTGCCTATATCCACAAATGATAATCAGACAACTTACAATAAAAGCTCGAATATAAAAACAAAACAATATCAGATTAAAAGTAAAAGGCTGTGCTAGTTGTTTTCAGTTTGTTCCCAGGTCCATAGACGCCCTTCAATGTCCTGCTTTGGGCCCTGTGATGGGTGAGGGAGCCGTTAACCTCTAAGAATTACATAATTCAGTTCACTGCCCTCTATCTATTATCTATTTTAGGTTGGGAGGCACCATCAAGACATAAGAGGACAACAGAGAGAGAATGAGGTAATTAGACGTTCCTCTCCCTTCCTATCACACTGTGATTTTCACAGAACTACCTCCTTCTATAGCAAAACTTCTGTAGAGTGACTCCCATTCCATAGGTGCAGCTCTAAAATGATGTCTGGTTTCTTTACCCTGTCCCTTTAGGCCTGGAGATGGTAATGACTACCTGTTCTTTGTCATCCTGTGTGTTTCAACATCTGTTGTTGATTGTTAACTAAAATCAAATCCAGGCTTAGATAAGGAAAAAAGTTTATTAGAAAAGTCTATTGCAATAAGGAGGATGTTCTGATGGGAAGAATATGCAAGACTTTCTAGTTCAAGCAGAAGTTGCTTTCATGGCTGGGGGGATGGGTAAACAAGACTAGAAAGAATCCAGTTTGGAGAAATGGAATGTGCTGGAGATGTCACCAAACAGTTGAGCAAGATTTGTCTTTCAGTGGGCTGTTAAGGAGGAGTTGTTCCATATTCCATTCTGATGCAAACTCAAACTAAATGTGAGCAACAGTTAAGGGACTTTCCTTGCTGCAGGGAGAGAGAGAACTTTGACTACAGTTTGGTCAAATCAGTTAGAAGGGATTCTGTCCAGACAGATCAGTGGTACCAACAGTTCGTTTTAATTATGAGGAAAATGTTCTTCCATGATGGGGCATATGACTTTTAGTTCAAAATTTTGAGTAAAATTGGTCATCTTGTTTATGAGGGGCAATGCTATGCCTCTTTCAATGGAATGCATTTTAATTCCAAATAAGGTTTATATTTTTCCTTAAAAATACTGTTGTCTAAAAATTTTGTTAAATAAGAAACAACATGGATCCTCTGGTTCTAATCTTTCTTTTTTTTTTAGATAGAAATTACTGGATATTTTTGAATGCCCTTGGTTGTGAAGAACTGACTCACTTATATATCTCAACAACTAAGATTGAAGAAAATTTATAGATAGAGCTGACCTTATCATGCTTAAAGAAAGAAGAACACTACTATATTAAAAGTGGCACCTTTCAGAAAAGAGCAGATTCACACTTGTTCCAGTATGAAAAAGAAGTACTAATATATGTGAGAAGGAGATGAGCACAAAAGCAGTTAACATTTTGAAGCAGCATTATGCAGAAGGAAGTTTTTCAGAGGCAAAATTCTAGTTCCTGGTCTGGTACTTGTTAACCATGGAAACATGAGCCGGTTCACTTAAAGACTCTGATGTCCTGTTTTATTTCATGGAAAACACTGAAGATAATAATATATGCTCTACCAACTGCTTGCAGTTCTTGTAAATTTAAAAAGAGATAATGGAATTGAAAGATTCTAATAGCCTGGAAAATTGGAATATCAATGTAATATGTTATTATAGATACTTAAGGGTATCTATAAGATGTGACAACAGTTAGCTAAGGATACATAACCCCATACAGTTATGATCTGAGTGAAAGATATACAATTTCACCTGTATTTGAAATCTTAAAGGGTAAGGATTAGATCATTGTATCTTATTGAAATTTAAATGCAGACTTCAATCTTGAATTCTAAGATTTTTAAAAATGAAACTTCTCCCTTCTTGAAACTTACAGAAATCAAGGAATTTTAATGAACAAAGATATAAATAATATTAAAACCTACATATAGAGGTACAACCATAAAACACCACATAAAAATGAAGGTCATTGTTTATTAAATTATCTCTTTGAGGGTAATTGTAGATTCACATGTAATTATAAGAAATAATAGAGACCTTGTGTGCATGCTATCTAATTTTCACCAATGGTCAAATCTAACAGAACTATACTACAATATCAAAACCAGGATGTTAGCATTGATACAGTCATGGTACAGAGTATTTCCATCACCACCAACAAGGATCTCTCAAATACTGCCCTTTTGTCATCACATCTAGTTCCTCCTCACCCCCAGCCTTAACCCTTGGCAACCACCAATCTGTTCTCTATTTCTATATTTTATTTCAAGAATGTTATATAAATTACATTAATATATAAATTGCATTGTACATTAATTATAGTATTCAATCTTTTAGAATTGGCATCTGTATTACTTTGTTTGGAGCTTTTATAAATAAATCTGTGATAAATATTTGTATGCAGGTTTTTGAATAAACTTAGTTTTCATTTCTTGGGATAAATTTTTTATCAGAGCTCTTGGTTGATCAGGTGTGCATTAATCTGTTTTCATGCTGCTGTAAGGACCTATCCAAGACTGGGTAACTTACAAAGGAAAGAGGTTTAATTGACTCAGTTCAACACAGCTCGGGAGGCCTCATGAAACTTACAATCAGGGTGGAAGGGGAGGTAAACATATCCTTCACATGAGGGCAGAAAGGAGAAGTACAGAGTGAAGTGGGCAAGGGGAAACCTCTCATAAAACCATCAGATCTCATGAGAACTCAGTTAATGCAATGAGAACAGCATGGAAATAACGGCCACCATGATTCAATCACTTTCCACTGGGTCCCTCCCACAACATGTGGGGATTATGGGAACTACAGTTCAAGATGAGATTTGGGTGGAGACACAGCCAAACCATATCAAGCTGCATTATCAATGAGAAGTACTGTTTTGGAAAAAATCTTTTTTTTCTGAAAGTTAGGTCTCAAAAGTGAGCTTAAAATGCCGAGTCAACATGCTGTAAACAAAACAGCTATCATCGAGGCTTTGTTGTTCCATTTATACAGCACAGAAAGAGAAAATTTGATATTATTCTTAAGAGACGGAAGACTTTTGCAATTGTAAGTGAACATTGGCTTTAACTGAAAGTCACCATGTGCATTAGCCCCTAACAAGAGCATTAGCTTGTCCTTCGAAGTTTTTAAGCCAGGCATTGACTTCTCCTCTCTATCTATGAATATTCTAGGTGGGATCTTCTTCCAATAAAAGACAGTTTCGTCTATGTTGAAAATCTCTTTAGTGTAGCCAGCTTCATCAGTGAGCTTAGCTAGATTTTTCAGATAACTTGCCATAGCTTCTATACCAGCATTTGCTGCTTCACCTTATACTTTGATGTTACGGAGATGGCTTCATTGCTTAAGCCTCATTAACCAATTTCTGTTAGCCTCAAACTCTTTTCCTACAGCTTTCTCACTTATCTTAGCCTTCATAGAACTGAAGAGACCTAGGGACTTGCTCTGAATTAGGCTTTGCCTTAAGGCAATTGGGTAGCTACACATTTCAGCAATAAGGTTTTACTTTCTTATCATGTGTGTGTTTATTGGGGTAGCACTTTCTCCTTTGCATCCACAACTTGGCTGTTTGGCCCAAGGAGCACTGCTTTCAGCCTCTCTTGGCTTTTAACTGCCTTCTTTATTAAGTTTAATCATTTCTAACATTTGATTTTAAATGATATGTGACTCTTTTTTTCTACTTCAGGCCATTGTAGGTTTATTAATCAGCCTCATTTCAACATTGTTGTCCTTCTCCAAGGAAAGGGAGAGAGATGAGGGAAGGACTAGTTAGTGGAGCAGTCAGAACACACAAAATATGTATCAATTAAGTTTGTAATCTTACATGCACGCAGTTCATGACATTCCCAAAACAATTACAAGAGTAACAGCAAAGATCACTTATCACAGATCACCTTAACAAATACAATAATGATGAAAATGTTTGAAATATTGTGAGAATTACCAAAATGTAGCAGAGACATAGAGTGAACAAATGCTGTTGAAAAAAAAAATGGCATTGAAAGCTTTGCTTGATGCAGGGTTGCCACAAATCTTCAATTTGTAAAATATGCAATATCTGCAAAGTGCAAAAAAATGCAGCATAATTGATGTATGTCTCTATAAACTCACCTGTAATGTTTCTGTAGATATTCTATGAATTGAGGAAATTTTCTTCTATTTCTATTTTTCTGAAAGTTTTTATTATGAATAGTTACTGAATTTTGTCAAATGCTTTTTCTGTATCTGTTATTATGAGTATGTGTTTTTTCATCTCCATCCTGTTTGTACATTGGATTACATTGATTGATTTTCTAATATTGGACTAGTCTTGCATATCTTGAATTAACTCAAATTTGTAATGGTATGTCTTTTTTTAATACAATGTCGAATTCTATTTAGTAATATTTTGTTAGGAATTTTTTGCATCTATATTTATTAGTTATTGGTCTTTAGTTTTCTTTCCTTTTCTTCTTCCCTTTATCTGGTTTGGTGTCAAAGTAGTGCTAGCTTTATAAAACGTATTGTGAAGTGTTCATTTCTCTTCGAATTTCTGGGGAAAAATGTAAAATTAATCTTGTTTCTTATTTCTATGAGTTTTAGAATTCTTCAGAGGAACTATTTAGATCTTGTTGTGGAGCTGAGAATTTCAAAATTCTAAATTTGGCTTTTATAATAATTATGTTAGCTTATTCAAATGATCTGTCTCAAAATGAGTGAATTGTTGTAGCTTGCATTTTTAAAGAATTGGTCCAAAATAAGATTTTCAATGTTATTTTTCTGTTGTATGTTTCATTTGTTTGTGTTCTAATGTTTGTCTGTTTTCATATCTTTCCTTCTGATTGCTTTGGGTTTATTCTGAACATATTTTTCTAGGTTCTTAAGGTGGAAATTTTTATTCTTGTTTTGAAATATTTTCTTTTTTAATGTACTACATTTAATGCTGTAAATTTCCCTTTTAGCATTGCTAAAGTTGAATCTCACAAATTTTGATATGTTCTTTCTTTTAATTTTCATTCAATGTATTTTTAATTTTTTTTCTTGAGATTTTATCTTTGAACCATGGGCTATTGAAGTGTTGGCCAGGCATGGTGGCTCTCTCCTATAATCTCAGCACATCGTGAGATTGAAGCAGGGGGATTGCTTGAGCACAGAAGATCAAGAACAGGCTGGGCAACTTAATGAAACCCCAGCTCTACAAATAACAAAATTTACCCAGGTGTGATGGCATATGCCTGTAGTCCCAGCTACTCAGAAGGCTGAGGCAGGAGAGTCACTTGAGCCTGGGCGGTCAAGGCTGCAGTAAGCCGTGATCATGCCGCTGCACTCTGGCCTGAGCAACAGAGCAAGACACTGTCTCCAAAATAAATATACAAATAAAATGTATTGTTTAGTTTCATGTATTTGGATATTTGCCTGTTATCATTCTGTTGTTGATTCCAGTTAGATTCCATTGTGATTGGAAAACATGCTCTGTATGATTCAGTTCTTTAAGATTTGTTGAGGTTTGGTTATGGCACAGGATATTGTCTGTCTTATATCTGTGGGCACGTGAAAAAATGTACTGTGCTTTTGTTGAGTAAAGTGTCCCAAAAACATGTTGATTAGAACCTTTTGTTTGATGACATTTCTGAGTTCTTTCATATCCATGCTGGTTTTCTAACTAGTTGTTCTATCAAATTGTTGAGAAAAAAATGAAGTTATCTATATAATTGTGTGTTTTCCATTTCACCTTTCACTTTTACTAGTTTTTTCAGTTTTGTTTCACAACACTAGAAACGTGAATTTGTTTATTTCTCCTTTCTGTTTTATTATAACTAACTTCAAAGCTAATTACAATTAGCTTTCTATTTTATTATAACTAGCTTTGATCTCCCTTATTTAGTGCATCCACATTTAGAATGGCTATGTCTCTTAGTAACTTGGCTCCTTTATCAATTTACAGTGTCTTTCACTAACTCTAGCAACTTCCTTTGCTATTCTATCTCATATTTATAAAGCTATTCGTAATAATGTTTGTATGTTTTTTCCTCTCTTTTACTTTTATCCTGCTTATAACATTATTTCTGAATTCAGTTTCTTTTACATAGTGCATAATTGTGTCATGTTTTTAATTAATTTTTCCAATCTATCTTATGTTTTATTCAAAGCATTTGCATTTAATGTAGTTATTGATATAGTAGGGATAAAATCTGCCATTTTATTTCGTTTTCTGTTTATTTTTTATTTTTGCTTTGGCCTTCTTTATTCTGCCTTCTAGTGGTTTACATGATCATTTCCTAGACTTTCATTTTCATATAGTGTTTTTATTATATCTCTTTATATAATTTTTCAGTGAGTGTTCTAAGTAATACATTATATGTACATAATTCACCATCTACTTCTGGCATCATTTAACCAGTTCAAGTGATGTGGCATTTCCCTTTATGTCCTTTTACCCTTCTGTTTATAATTATCTTAAATGTATTTCCTCTAATGCATTTAGAACCTTCTGTTTATAACCTAATTATCAAAAATATTTCCTCTACATGCATTTAGAATCACATTATAATCCTTTATGGAGCCATTAAGCATAATTTAGATAATTAAGAGAAAGAAAGTCCATTGTATTTACCCATATTTTTATTATGATCCTTCTTCCTTACCGATGTATCAATATTTCTTTTTATCATTTTTTTTTTCTGTTTAGAGAACATCTTCAACCTTTCTTTCAGAGTAGGTCTGCTGCCAGCAAATTTTCTTGGTTTTTCTTCATCTAAGAAGCTTGACTTCTCCCTTTGTTGCTAAATGATATTTTCATTGTATTTAGAATTCCGGGTGGACAGAACTTTTCTTTCAGCAGTTGATAAATGCTGTTTCACACCTTCTGGGCTCCACAGTTTCAGATGAGAGGGCTCCACAGTTTCAGATGAGACATCTGTTGATATTTGAATTGTTTTCCCATATATGTAAGGTGCATTTTCTCTCTTACCATTTAAAAAATTTCTTTCTTTGTCTTTAGTTTTCACAAGGTTTACTGCAATGTGTCTTAGTGTAGATTTTTTATGGTTCATCACTTTCACATTCTTTCAGCTTCACAATTCTGTATGTTTATAAATTTTGTCAAATGTGGGAAGTTTCAATCATTATTTCTTTCAATACTTTTTCAGTTTCACCCCTTTTATTTTTTTCTGGGATCTCATAAAATTATTATTTTTGTCATACTCCCACAGGTTCTAGCAGGCTCTGTTCATTTTTTCCAATTTATTTTCTCTCTCCATTGTTTATACTGGGTAATTTATATACTTCTATTTTCAAAGTAACTATTTTCTCTTTTCTCTCCATTTTGCTGTTGAGTCCATCCAGTTAGTTTTTATTTCTGTTATTATATTTCCAGTTTTAATATTTCCATTTTTTTACAGCCTACCTTAATTTGCCTATGTTTTCTTTGTTGCAAGCATGTTCATAATTGTTCATTAAGGATTTTTATGGCAGTTTTAAGATCACAGTGTTGGCATCTATGGATTATTCTTTTTCATTCAATTTGCAATTTTTCTGGTTTTTGGTACAATGAGTAATTTTCTGTTGAAACCTGGACATTTTCAGTATTACGCTGTGATATTCTGGCTTATTTAAACCTCCTCTAGTTGAATTCTTCTGACCCTGCTCTGGCTGGACAAGGTGAAGCTAGTACAAAGCATGTGAGACCCAAAATTGGGGCTTAGCCTAGGAAGGTTCTTGTCTTTGTCCAGGAAAGAATTTAAGGTGGGCCAGTAGTATCATACAGCAACTCTTATTGAAATGATAGTGTACAGCAACTCTAGAGGTACTTCTCCTTGCAAAGCAGGGCTATCATACCTCATAGGCCATATACCCAGAGTAGTAGCTCAGAGAAAGTCCTGTGGTCATATTTATACCCATTTTTAATTATATGCAAATTAAGGGGCAGATTTTGCAGAAATTTCTAAAAACAGTGTGATAACTTCTGGGTTGTTAGGTTGCTGCCATGGAAATGCATGGTAACTTCGGCATGCTGCCAGGAAGAGGGTAAAGTGACATGACACTCTGGTTTGTATGTCTTTTGGAAAGCTATTTCTGCTCCATCTCTGTTTCAGCTAGTCCTCAATTTGGTCTAATACCTGGGCTCTGCCTCTGGAGTTCAGTCCCTCCTCTGGAGTTGAGTCCTGCCTCCCAATTCATTCCCCCTTCAGAGATTAGATACTTCTCAACCTTAAGTGAGCTACACAAAGGTGAGGTCCATCGTTTGTAACTTCTTCCTGCTGAGTTTATGGGTGTAGGCCTTGCCTAACACTAGAGGAATAACATTCTCTAGATTCCTGATCTAACGGTTCCAAAGGCAGGACACTTTCATTCTCTGGGTTGATAGATCAGACGAGCTGGAAACCTTGTGCCAGTCTTGCCTTTACCTGGAACTGTTGTTAACATCTAGAAGACAGAAATTTCACTAAGAGGTTAAACAAGCTAGGGCCAAAAATTAGTATCAAATGATAGCTATCAAAGATCCTAGGAGAGATAAAAAACAGGTGAGACTTGGGAAGGCAGTTTGATAGTCAACCAGATAGAGCTGGGGTCAATGCCCTAGATATATGTAAGTAACCAAGTAGCTTACTCATACATCTTTTTTATTTTATTTATTTTTTTTGAGATGGAGTCTTGCTCTGTGGTCTAGGCTGAAGTGCAGTGGCAGAGTCTCAGCTCACTGCACCTCTGCCTCCCAGGTTCAAGCAATTCTTTGGAATGGTGACCTCAACTTGTCTAGAGTTGTTAATATACATGCAGCAGGTTTTATTAATAACTGCACAGAGTCCACCTTGTTTAACTGGTTAATAAGCCAATGCTAGTCTGTTACCGAGAACTACATTTGCCAAAGAGCCTAAGGACTCTTGAATTCTCTTTAGTGCCTAACCTATGTTGGTGTAGTGTTTCAGTCAAGTTCTTTAGGGTTGACTCATAGTAAGCAAACCTGCCCAGGGTGCCCCTAGTCCTATTGCCACTCTGATTTCTGCCCAGATAAATACTATTGCTCATTTGATTCTGATGTTCTTGGGTCTTACACATTATAGAGTGTGACCTCTGGATGGGCCCAAGGTAGTCCATGTGCTGCTCACCCAGCAGTGGTGAAACCAAAGAAAAATATTTGGGCAAGTGCTTCTCTGCCACTGCTGTAAGCTCTCTGTTCAATCAAGGGTCCAAGGGTCAAGGGTCCAAGGATCAAGTGTCCAAGGGTCAAGGGTCAAAGACCCCGGGGCTAGTGGAAGAAGGGGATGATGGGGAGTTTTTTTGTCTCTCTCAGCTGGGACAGTTAAGACATTCTCATTATCAGTGGCCCTTTTGCTTATCGTAGGCATATTGATTCTGGCCCATGAGTCGGCAAGTCTTGGGCTATTTTCTGGACATCCCAAATGCTGATCTCATGACACTGTCTCAGGATGGGTAATTCTGAGGTGACAGGGTTCTTAAAAGAACTGTTAACCACTATGCATTTTGGTGCTCTCTCTCTCTCTCGCTCTCTCTCTCTCTGTCTCTCTCTCTTTCATCTTTTTTTCCTGTCCCTATTGTTGTAAACTTTAAATGCTATATTTAAGAGTTGGCTCAAAGAGGTTTTAGGTCCCATTGCTGCCTTTTGTAACTTTCCCCTAATGTCAGAGATAGATTGAGTAATAAAATATATGCCCAGGAGAGTTTGTCCTTCTGTGGAGTGTGGGTCTGCGTGAGTACCTCAACCAAATGACCCTGAAAGAGAGTAGGATTTTCATCTTCTCCCTTAGTTATTTCTCTAACCTTGTGATAACTGACTGGCGGAACTACACAATTTTTCCTCCACATTTTCCCCATGGCACAGCCAGCGGATAACACTTGCAAGTCGTGACAAGTTAAATTAAAGAACATGATAAACTTAACAAACTCCTCTATAAACTTTTCACAATCCTCTGAAAACTGGCCAAGTTTTTCTTTGTATAAATTAGACTAGAAAATGGCACAAGTACAGTAAGTATTCCTGCATTTTGATCAGGTACTTCCTAAAATAGACACAAGTTAGAGTCTTTATGGGCTGCTATGGGGCCCCACTCCTGGTGGTACTGGTTGGGCTTACTTTCTTGGGCAGTAGAGGGGGGTATAAGCTGGAGCTAGAGGAACAAGGGGGAGGGGGGTCTGATGACTTTCGGGTGGAATCCTTCATTAGAAAACTGACAAGAAACCTCTCAGAATTTGGGGACTGAGGAGGTTTCAGGGAGGATCTAGGTTTTCTAGTGGGAACAGCTAGGAATGGATCCCTTATGCATGGCTTTCTAATGCCTAGATATAACATGAGCCAGTTAAGGGCCATAAAGCCTATACATAAGGGACATCTTCCCATTTTCCTTCTTTTTACAGAATAAGTTCAATTGTAAAACATCATTATAATGTATAGAACAATGTTTAAACCAAATTTGTTAGTTTTCTAATTTGAACCCAAGCAGCATTGCAATAGAAAATACAGTTTCTTTTTCTTTAAGCTGAATTTGAATGTGTTCCAGTAACCTAAAAGACATCCTAGTGGAGAGTCTTCTGGGATGCTCATCATTGTCCCCAGGACTAAAAGGATTTTAACTGGATACAGAAGTTTTTCTAAGTCTAGCGAGAAAGAAAGCAACTGGGCTGTTGTTATTTTTCCCTTTTAGATTCCCGCTTCCTGCAGAGAAGGTATAAGCAGGTAGCAAAGCATTACAAAAGCAGATTACAAGCTACAGTTGGGCAGTAAAATGTTGAGCCTAAATTTCGCAGAGTGAGTATTGGGCATAGAGGGGGACTAAATAAACTGTGACTGTGCACAGAAGGAAGGGAAAGAGATAAACAGCAGTGCCCAAGGAGAGACTTCAGAGGCCCTGACTTGCTGAAGAACCTACCCAGCAATGGAGACACTGGAAAAAATATTCAAGTGGCCACTTGTCTAGCATTGTAGATGGTCATCTATCAGACCAAGGGCCCAGAAACTCACAGTCCCTTCATCCAAGAGGAGCCTGAGCAAGGCAGTTATAAGGCAGAGTGCACGAAGGGGCCTGTAACTGGCTATTAGAAAAATAATAACTTCTAACTTCAAGGCAGACAAAGACGAGATCACTACTCCCCTAGGAGAGGGGGTTTAACCCACAGTCCTAGAGGGAATGCCAATGTGAAAAACCTCAGCACATCTGTGGGGAGGCCAATAATAACAATGCTGAAAACCCAGAGTGCTCGAGTTTCAGCCAATGAGGGCCTCCTATCAAATGCCAAATACCTCAGGTCACTTGGGGGTGGCCAGCAATGAACACAAAACCAAGCTGGGGTTACAAAACGACATGACTATCACATCCTGGAGTCAACACAACAGGAGACCTCTCACAACCAAGTGTTCTGTCTTAAACAATTGCCCAAAAACAGTCAACAGATAGTCAAAAGCAAACATAAGACAGCAAACAAAAGACTGAAAATAAAATGACTGGTGTTACAATAAAATGGAATCAGAGGATGAAGAGGTGACAAGGACATGCTTTGGGCACTCAAATGACAGGGAACTTTTATCTCATCTCTTAGCCAAAGGCTTTTATTCCCGAGCTTACCCAATATCGTGGGGGAGAAGGCAGTGGGGACACTCACTCATTCACAGGCACTGAAATGGCACTGACCAGTCTTCCGTGTGGGACTCATGTGAAGGTCTATACAAGTTGGATGGGCTCAGCTGCCATGTAAGGGAGCCATCACAGGGGCCATTAGCTCACTGGCCCACCCATCAGGAGTTGTGGGTCCCAAACAAGAAGCAGCACTGTGGCCACTTGCCTGTCTGCTCAGCTCTGCTTCTTGCCAGTGAAAACGATGGCTCTGAAAGGAGGCTTTTGTTGATTTTACAGCACTATTGTGTTAGCAGCTCTTTATTACTATAGCCTCAGTATTATAGCTCTTGCAGCCTTAATTACAGACTGCTTCACAATCTCTCACAATCTATCCACTCATCCTCTCTCAGATTGCTATCTCCCATCCTCTCTCACCAATCACCGCCTCTCCACTGATTACCACTGTCTTCATCCCTCCATTGCTTAGCAGATGATGCAGAGCAGATGATCACCAAAATTGGGGCTTAGCCCAGGAAGGTTCTTGGCTTTACTCAGGAAGGAATTCAAGGGTAAGTTGATGGTATTAGACAGAAACTTTTATTGAAGTGACAGCGTACAGCAGCAGCAGCAGAGGTACTGCTCCTGTGGAGTAAGGCTGCTCTGTAGGCAATGTACTCACAGGAGCACTCAGAGGCACTTCTGCAGTCATCTTTATATCCACTTTTAATTATATGCAAATGAATGGGCAGATTATGCAGACATTTCTAGAAAGAGCGTGGTAACTTCTGGGTTATGTTGCTTCCGGTTGTTAGGTTGCTGCCATGGAAATGGGTGGTCACTTACAGGTGCTGCCATGAAAATGGTAAAATGACATGGCACATTGGTGTGCATGTCTTATGAAAAGGTGTTTCTACCCCTTCCCTGTTTTAGCTAGTCCTCAATTTGGTCTAGTGTTCAAGTCCCACCTCCAGAGTGGGGTCCTGCCTCTGGAGTCAAGTCATGCCTACTACTTCAAAACAAGCTGTGGGGCACTGCCTTGGTCCTTGCTAAGAGTATATAAATCCAAGTCCCCCACTATGTTGGCTCCAAAGGGGTCATTTCTTCCTTTTTGCTGGGGGCAGGGACTGGAAGTCCAGACTTTCCATGTGGTCTCCACTCACACTGATGGAGGATGGAAGGTCACTATTTACCAGTAGAGATGAAAGTCCAGCTTCCCTACTCAGCCATTTCTAACACTACCTCAGCAGGAAGCTTGAGGTGCCTCATTACAGTCCTCAGCTCCCCACTTAACCTTTGTAAGGGGGAAGGGATAAAGTCACTCAGTTTTTTCTATGATACTTGCCCAGAGTAAAGAGGTTACTGTCTAAAAACATTTTATCTTGTTAGGCTGCTCCTATCTAGGTCCTTTGGCTAGAGAGAGTAGGATTTGGGGGGATCTGTTTTTGTCTGCACTCATTGGCTCTCTGGGTCGCTAACTTTCTCAAGTCCAAGTGTTAGACAGGTGAGGCCAAAAGAAAACCTGGGACATTCACCACTGTTTTGCTTCTTGCATTCCCATGTCCCTAACTGCTCTGCCTCCTTTTCTTTATGTTTCAGAGTCTTCTTATGTTGCTTTATATATAATGCCCAGGGATTGTAGTTATACTTAGAGAAAGAGACAGGAACAATATGCCTAATACAAATCATACTAATAATCTGAATATAGATGTTGTATTAGTCCATTTTCACACTACTGATAAAGACATACGCAAGACTGGGAAGAAAAATATGTTTAATTGGACTTGCACTTCAATGTCTGGGGAGGTCTCAGAATCATGATGGGAGGTGAAAGGCACTTCTTACATGGCAGCAGCCAGAGAAAATGAGGAATATGCGAAAGTGGAAACCCCTGATAAAACCATCAGATCTTGTGAGACTTATTTACTATCACAAGAACAGTGAAGGGGAAACTGCCCTCATGATTCAAATTATCTCCCACTGGGTCTATCCCACAACACATGGAAATTGTGGGAGTACAACTCAAGATGAGATCTGGGTGGGGACGCAGAGCCAAGCCATATCATTCCATCCATGTCCCTGCAAATCTCATGTCCTCACATTTCAAAACCAATCATGCCTTCCCAACAGTCCCCCAAATTCTTAACTCATTTCTGCATTAACTCAAAGTCCACAGTCCAAAGTCTTATCTAAGACAAGGCAAGTACCTTCCACCTATGAGCCTGTAAAATCAAAAGCAAGTTAGTTACTTCCTAGATACAATGGGGGTAAAGACATTGGGTAAATACAGCCATTCCAAATGGGGAAAATTGGTCAAAACAAAGGGCCTATTGGCCCTATGCAACTCTGAAATTCAGCAGAGTAGTCAAATCTTAAAATTTCAAATGATCTCCTTTGATGCTTTTGCCTCATCTCTGGGTCATGCTGAGGAAAGTGGTTGGTTCCCATGGTCTTGGGAAGCTCCATCCCTGTGGCTTTGCAGGGTACAGCCTTCCTCTCAGCTGCTTTCACAGGCTGGCATTTAGTGTCTGGGGCTTTTCCAGGTGCAAAGTGCAAGCTATCATTCTGGGGTTTGGAGGATGGTGGCCAACTTCTTGCAGCTTCATTAGGCAGTACGCCAGTAGGGACTCTATGTGGCTGCTTTCACCCCACGTTTCCCTTCCACACTGCCTTAGCAGAGATTCTCCATGTGTGCCCCACCCTTGCAGCAAACCTCTGCCTGGGGATCCAGGCATTTCCATACATCTTGGGAAATCTAGGTGGAGGTTCTCATACTTCAATTCTTGACTTTGGGGCACTTGCAGGTATAACACCACGTGGAAGCTGCCAAGGCTTCGGGCTTTCACCCTCTGAAGTCATGGACTGAGCTCTGCCCTGGCCTCTTTCAGTCACAGCTAGAGCAGCTGAGACACAGAACATCAAGCCACTAGGCAGCACACAGCACGGGGACCCTGAGCCTGGCCCACAAAGCCATTTTCTTCTAGGCCTCTGGGCCTGTGATGGGAGGGGCTGTGGTGAAGACCTCTGACATGCTCTGGAGACATTTTCCCCATTGTGTTGGGAATTAACATTTGGCTCCTTATTTCCTATGCAAATTTCTGCAGCAGGCTTGAATTTATCCTCAGAGAATAGGTTTTTTTGTTTGTTTGTTTAATCACATTGTCAGGCTGCAGATTTTCCAAACTTTTATGCTGTTTCCCTTTTGAAACTGAATGCTTTCAACAGCACTCAAGTCACATCTTGAATGCTTTGTTGCTTAGAAATTTCTTCCACCAGATGCCCTAAATCATCTCTCTCAAATTCAAAGTTCCACAAATCTCTAGGGCAGGGGCAAAATGCTGCCAGGCTCTTTGCTAAAACATAACAAAAGTTACCTTTTCTCCAGTTCCCAACAAGTTCCTCATCTCCACCTGAGGCCATCTCAGCCTGGACCATATTGTCTATATCACTATGAAGCTTTTGGTCAAAGCCATTCAACAAGTCTCTAGAAAGTTCCAAACTCCCACATTTTCTTTTCTTCTTCTGAGCCCACCAAACTGTCTCAGCCTCTGCCTATTACCCAGTTCCAAAGTTGCTTCCACAATTTTGGGTATCTTTTCAGTATTGCCCCCCTCTACTGGTACCAATTTACTGTATTAGTCCATTTTCACACTGCTGAGAAAGACATACCTGAGACTGGGGAAAAAAAGAGGTTTAATTGGACTTACAGTTCCACATGGCTGGGGAGGCCTCAGAATCATGGCAGGAGGTGAAAGGCACTTCTTACATGGTGGTGGCAAGAGAAAATGAGGACGATGCAAAAGCAAAAACCCCTGATAAACAATCAGATCTCATGAGACTTATTAACTACCACAAGAACAATATGGGGGGGAACCACCCCCATGATTCAAACAATCTCATACCAGGTCCCTACCACAACATGTGGGAATTATGAGAGTACAATTCAAGATGAGATTTGGGTGGGGACACAGAGCCAAACCAAATTCAGATGTGCAGCCATTGTATAATGATATTGAACACTGTTCTTTTAAAGGATTTTAACCATCTCACAAAATGAAGAATTTGGGGGCAGATAAGTCCAAGAATCAAAGTTACAGGGATTTCAAGGATCAAGAATCTGCATTTCAAAAGGCTAAATAAATCTGCGTGACAAGAGTGACAGGCCCAGCCCAGGTTGGGCCACATTGCTCTTATCTGCTGTCCCTTGGGGTCTATCTGTGAAGCTTTCTCACTTGATGACATTAAAGGAGAATAATCAGCCATATCTTGAACTAGTCTGTAAAAAACTTGGATGATGAGCTTTGAAACAGGAAAATTAATATGTGTTCTAGAATTCATTTCTCAAATTTGAAATATGAGGGTATAATGTAATGCTTTTTCTTTTATTTGCCACTCTTATGTAACAACTCATTTTGATGTTTTACCTTACAAGATGCATCTCACACAGGAACTCACTGAAATACATTATCCCCATTTGCCATCCTAATGAACAAACATACATATAGCCAAAGGATACAGGCAGCAATCTTTTCTTTTGTCTTCTCTGCAGCAAGGTTACCTGCCTCTGGCTTGAATACATAAACTGCTTTAAAACACATACACACACACAAACACATACAAACTTTACAAAAGCACTAGCTGAAGTAATTTTTACTTTTTAATTATTTCAAAAGTCCAAAAAGGAATAATAAATTATTTTAAGGAACTAATTACTAGGGTAAAAAAAGATTTTTAAAAATCAGAAATATGTAAAATTATAAGTCCTACAATTAAACTTTTTCAATTAGACCAATTAGCCAACTGAAAGGGAAGTTAATTATTCTGGTAAGAAAGGGAAGATAGGAAGGGTGACTGGCTGTGCACCTCCCATGAGCCTGGAACATTCAGCAATACTACCTCACATTCTTTCCTCACTTAATTTTCACAAGAGCTATGAGGTAATCATTATTATCCCAAAGTCACAAAGAACACTGAGGTTTGAGTTCATGTAAATAAGTTGACTGTACTGTGTTCAAAGCCTGCTCTGCCTGATAGCATTGTCTATACTCTTTCTGCTCCAACTCCAGAAAACATTACATGACTGCAAACTCAAATTCGAATTATGAAGTGGAGTTTATGGGGATGTTCTTTGCTCTTTCCTGATGGCCCCTCTTCCTACTACCATCATCATCTACCTCTCAAGCAAGGAGTGCAATTTCAAGCTTTACTATTGGGGGAAAGAAAAAAAAAACACTGAGATTAAAAATCACCTTCCAGTTCAATGAAATATTTAATCATAGAAGGTTAAAAGAGCAGGGTATTTGTGCTGCTGAAAATTTATTAGAAAACAAGGATAAATATTTAATTAGCTACCCTAGCCTGTCTTTCCTCACCATGTACCTTCTCATTCTTTTTCTCTTGAGTTTAAGTTCTGGAGTACATGTGTAGAATGTGCAGGTTTGTTACATAGGTATACATGTGCCATGGTGGTTTGCTGCATCCATCACCCTCTCATCTACATTAGGTATTTCTCCTAATGCTATCCCTCCCCTAACTCCCACCCCTGGATATTCCCCTCCCTGTGTCCATGTGTTCTGGTTGGTTCCAAGTTTTTGCTGTTGTGAACAGTCCCGCAATAAGCATATGTGTGCATATGTCTTTATAATAGAATGATTTATAATCCTTTGGGTATATAACCAGTAATGGGATTGCCAGGTCAAATGGTATATCTATTTCTAGATCCTTAAGGAGTTGCCACACTGTCTTCCACAATGGTTGAACTAATTTACACTCATTTTCTATAGTTATAAGAGTTGCATATCACAAAACGAACAGCTCAGTTCTGAAGAAAATGTATCAATATGAGGGGAAAACATCTTCCACAAAACCCCAACTCTCTTCTCCTAGGGAATAAAAGTAATAAGGTAGTCTTTTCCTATAGTTTTCAAATTTTTTATTGGTAGGCAATAATTGTTCTTCATGTGAGAAGTGCAGACAGTAAGCCACAGAGAACAAAGAGTTTTCCCAGAGTTGTACAGTATGTCATTGATGGATAAAACACGTCTATTTCTGGATCCCAGATTCTTTCTCATTGGAACTCTTTTGTGGAACACATTAGATTCAAAGACATTTACTAGATTTGGCCTGACATGTCAAAAAGTTTTCAATATGGTTCTCAAATATTCAGCATGGAGAAAGCATTACTAAAGTTAAAAAATTGAAATAATCACTATTATAACATTTCTTATATATCAGCCAGTATAAGGCTCTGTATGTATCTTCATATCATATATTCACACACACAAAAACTGACATTAAATGACTAATTTGACAATACTGAAGACAATACATTAAAAATCCCATTTTATTTAATCATAAAAATTCCTAAATTAGACTTATTAGATTGAATTATAAACACAGATTTTCCCAGAATTCATCAAATTGAAAAATTACCCTAGTTTCAGATACAGATATCCAAATATGGATAGTATCTCAAGGAAATAGCAAACTGACACTAGCAATAGTGAATATGGACAGTATCTCAAGGAAATAGCAAATTGATACTAACAGCTGGCTTACATTACCAAGTGAAAATTATTGAATATCTTCCCATTTCTCATGCCAAATCACCTTGTGTCTATGCATACATACATACACAGGTAGATATGACATAATGGCTCAAGGATCTAGTAGGAAATACAATGACAATAAAACTAGAGCCATATATAACCATTACATACATATATTGAACAAATAGTTACTCTGTATCATACCATAAAGCACTTATTGTTTCATTTTTTCGTGTGTGTGTGTGTGTGTGTGTGTGTGTGTGCACGTGTGTGTCTCAATATCCCTATCAAAGTGACTCTTCTAACTCAGGATGAAAGCAAGGTCAGCACCACTACTTTCATGTGAACTTTTAGGTCATTAAACCCTGCCTCAATTTAGTAATTATAAAAATAAGTTTCATTTAATAGTCAAAAGTACTAAAATTCTGTTATAATTTTTTTTTAATCTCTACTGTGGGCCTGGGATAATCAGGAAGCCTGCAGCTGGAGAAAGAGGCACAATTATGAACTCCTTGTTTTTTTCCCACCTGGTAGTTGACTCATTCTCTTCCAAATACTGAACAGCGGTTTCTGCTCATTCAGAGAGAGTGCTGAGATGTGTGGGTAGATGTTGGGGTACCTAGAAGTCTGTGAGACTGGAGAAGAATGGATGGGCAGGTGATTTCTCACTTGAGCAATCATTTCATGATCCAGCCTCACTGCTCTCAGAAACTGGTAAAACATTTGAAATGTATTTTTCTTCTCACTATTTAGTGGGTTCCTTAAGTTTCACCTCAATTTTGCCCATCTGTCACATGTGGTCTCTGAGAGCTAAAATAAATTTTCTGTTCTTACGTAAAAAATTCTGAGATAAAGTAAACATTCTTGGGCTACTTGCTCTCAATAAGAAAAAATAATTAAAATAGTTTGCTAATGAAGGCTAACAGCTCACACATCAGGACTATACCAATATATAGTTTGTGCATGAAAATTTGTTTTATGATCCTATTCTTTCTCTGTTTACAAATCCATAGCTATTATGTATGTTCAATTCCAGGTATATGCTGCCTTAAAATCATTCAGCCTAGCTCTTAGGTCCATATACACACTGCCTCAACTGTCTCTTCTTAAGATAATATTAAGACTGTCAAGAAGGTGTCCTCTCTTGCTGCAATAAGTTTAATAAACTCAGCTTTGCTTTATCAACAGGGTTTTCTAAAGATCTCTAGAGTGGAGGCACTGAATTTCAATATCCCCTTGACCCAGCTAATGCCCCTCATAACCTGACATACTTTCAGCTTCTCTCAGCTGAAGTCTTTCACTCATTCCAAGCAACCAGGTTGCACAGAACCTAAAAAAATAGCATGAATTTTTTTCGGTTGTGCACAACATTTATTCCGTAAGAATTTTTTTTAGTTGTGCACAACATTTATTCCGTAAGAATTTTTTTTTTTTTTTTTTTGGTGCAGAGAGGGGAGGCTGAAAAAGCCACAATGTGCAGAGCAATCTTTAGTGTCTGAATACTCTAGGTAGAAGTGCATATTTTCCCAAAACAATAAAAGAAAAGCATGAAGCTCTCGTCTCTTAAAAGTCCACTTCATAAGACTTGGGGTTACAGACTAATAAACCAATACACATTCTCCCTCTTAGGATTTCACAACCCAGATGTTTTAAAAGAAATATTCCTCAAAGGCCAACAAACATATGAAAAAATGCTCATCATCACTGGTCATTAGAGAAATGCAAATCAAAACCACATTGAGTTACCATCTCATGCCAGTTAGAATGGCGATCATTAAAAAATCTGGAGACAACAGATGCTGGAGAGGATGTGGAGATATAGAAACACTTTTACTCTGTTGGTGGGAGTATAAATTAGTTCAACCATTGTGGAAGACAGTGTGGTGATTCCTCAAAGATATAAAAATAGAAATTCCATTTGACCCAGCAATCCCATTACTGGGTATATACCCAAAGGATTATAAATCATTCTATTATAAAGACACATGCACATGTATGTTCATCACGGCACTGTTTACAATAGCAAAGACCTGGAACCAACGATAGACTGGATAAAGTCCATCATTGATGGACCAAATGTCCATCAACAATAGACTGGACAAAGAAAATGTAGCACATATACACCGTAGAATACTATGCAGCCATAAAAAATGATGAGTTTGTGTCCTTCATAGGGACATGGATGAATCTGGAAACCATCATTCTCAGCAAACTGCCACAAGAACAGAAAACCAAATATCACATGTTATCACTCATAGGCCTGTGTTAAACGATTAGAACATGTGGACACAGGGAGGGGAGTATCACACACTGTGGACAGTTGGGGGAATGCTAGGGGAGGGACAGTGGAGGATGGGGAGGGTGGGGAGGGATAACAAGGGGAGAAATACCAGACATGGGTGATGGAGAGATGAAGGCAGCAAACCACCTTGCCATGTGTGTACCTATGCAACAATCCTGCATGATCTGCACATGTACCCTAGAACCTAAAGTACAATAAAAAAAAATCGTCCTCAAAATCCTTCTTTAATTTGTAACACATAAACTCTTACCTCCTCAATACAAGTGAGAACTTCAAGAGGTCTCTAAACAGCTCTGACTATCTATGTTGTGTATATTTTCCAGGGCAGTCTGTTTCACAACTCATGGACTATAGATAACAAAGTTATTTATAATCTTAGAGACTTGGCCAAAGCATTCATTTTAATGTAGATGCTAAGCTCATTTTCCCTGAAGATATGTCTCTCCTTCATCAATAGTGATATAGTTTAGTCTTGTATCTGGAAGACCCAGGTACAGACTAAATTTCCTACTCTTCCTTGTAGCTAGTTGTGACTGTGTCTAACTTCTAACCAATGAAATTTGAGTGGAAACAACGAATATATCTTCCTTATTACCCAAGGGCATGAATTTCTTATTGTCACTTCTCTTTTTTCCTTCACAAGAGCTAGAACATGGACATGTTCTGACCCAGTTGCAATCATACTGAGGAGAGCGCCCTGCAGAATGGAGAAACAAGAGTATGAAAAAAGAAATGAGTCTACAAAGAATTAGATAAAGTAGAACTTCCAAATTCCAGATTGCTAAGCTTTGGGGAAAAAAAATCATTTTTTTTTCTGTGCAAACAAACCAATAAAATTCTAATTATACATATAATAACAGAGTTAAATCTTACCAACAGTGGTGTCAGAAAGGAGCAGAAGTTATGTATAGGGAGCACTTAGAAATAATTGACAATAAACTAATCAGTTAGTAAAAGTTTATTTAAAACAAATCTTACACAGCTTGCTGATGAGAAAAACTTGATTCTGATTCAAAGAGTATTGACCCTCTGAAGTTATTTATAACTTAAAAATAAGGGTTAAAACAATCCTTTTTTGTCATTTATTATACGAGAAAATTTTACAGGATGGTAAAGTGGCTCTACTCCAAAAATCTGGAACTTAATTCTTCAAATAACAGGAAAGTTGAGAGTGGTGAACTATCAGCATCATTTTTATCCCTTTCACATTCACTTTTTAGGCTACAGTTGTTTCTGATTTTGTTTCTTCTTTTTCCCTAATTTATTTTACCCAACATTGATTATTTAACAAAATTATGAACAGAGGGTTTACAGTGTGACTTGTCCTATTTCTAACTTGCCTCTATGGTATTGCCACAAATACAAGTTATGGAAATAATTTCCAACTGACCACATTCTAGCAAAAGTAAAAGAAAAAAGAATGTGAAACTCTGATATTGCTTTCAAGTCTATGAAACTTAAGTGCTCAACTTGAACCTAAACTCAGATTCAAACTGTATGAGGAGAAATTTTTTTTTCCTCTTTTCTCTTAGGTTCATTGCCTGAGGCCCCAAAAATTAGACTGAAGACAGAGTGATAGGAGAGAAGGGATACACATTTTATCTGATATAATTGATATGACACAGGAGGCTTCCTAAAAAAAAAAAAAAAAAAAGATGACTCAAAAAGTAGATAGGGCTTAGAGCTTATATACCATTTTAACAAATAACAATAAACTTTAGAGATGTGATAAAACAAAGAAAAAGGATTTGTGGCTTCCAGGTGCCACAAACTATGGGAAAGTAAATATAGGGGGGAAACTAATGGAAGATAAGAGCTATCTTAACGAGATTTTATGTGTCTGCAGGTTCATCTTGGTGCTGATTTTCTCTATCTTTTAATAAAACTTCCCTTGGAGAGGGGATTTATGACACTCTTTACTGTTCAGAAGTCTGCTTTTACCCAGCTAAGGGAAGCTCTGGGTAAGTTTCTTTGTGAATTTGTAGAATCTCAAACGTCTTCAGCTCAAAATAATTATCCTGCCAAAAAAAGTGTATATTAAAATAGTATATTCTGATTCCCTTTAGGACATATCTCAGAATATCTTAAGATGATCCAGAGAGACAGGTATATTGGCTGTCAATTTGTTCCAGAATTTTTGACTGAAAAAAAATTGGAAATGGAGTTGCTTGAAGAGTCCCTGGTAAGGAATGAATGTGAGCAGTGAAGAAGGGACAAGTGGGTAGTATAATATCTGTTTAGGACACTGACTGATCTGGCTCAAATTAAAATCTGGAATATGACCTTATCAAATAAAAAGTGCAGATAAAATTTGGAGGAGCTGTTTTCATGGAGAAGTTGTGGAACACTGAAACACATGCAATGCTGCTTGAATGACCAGACAACAAGACATAGAGTGAAGAAAACAAAACCCTATTACATTGTGGACTCTCAGGAATACAATGTAGCTTTGTCATTCCAACAGTTTTGTTTAAGTCGGAGTTTATCAGAGACACAGAATCAACAGGATACATATTATACAGAGAGAAAGAAAGAAAATTATCAAAGTTGAATCACATGGTTACACAGGCTGAAAAGTCCTACTATTGTCTACTGTTTGCAAATAGGAGAAACAGGAAATTTGGTACTATAATTCAGCCAAAGTTTGAAGGCCTGAGAATCAGGGGGCTGATGATATAAGTCCAGATCTGAGTCCAAAAGCCTGAAAAACAGAAATACTGATGTCCAAGGACAGGAGTGGACGGATGTCTCAACTCAAGCAGAGAGAAAGAATTTGCCCTTTCAGAGGGCAAAATTTTTTTTTCAATTCAGCCCTTATTGGATTGGATACCTGTCTACACTGGTGAATAAGGGTCCTTTAACAGTGATCTAGGCCTCTCTTAACCCAGTCAAGCTGACATACAATTAATCATTACAGAGTTCTAGTCTGAAGACTTGGAATTGTATAAAAAGCTTCTGGAGACCCAATGTATAGCATGACGATTATAGGTAACAATACTGTACTTTGCAAGAGGACAGGTCTCCAAATGATCTTTGGTGACCAGATCTTCCCCTTCGTGTTTGCAATTTTGGTGTAGAACGTACTGAGACTGCAACATCCTGAGATAAGTAGGAGCTGTCCAGAACAGCCTATGCTTTGTTCTTGTCCCTCCTAGAATAGGATGTCCTACAATGCTTGAGCTCAGCCATCTTAGTGACCCTCACACACACCTATGAGTATAAAACACAGAGTAGAGTGCTTTTGCATTGCTCAGCTATGGTATGAAATGGGTCATGTGCTGGTGATACTTCATCGATTCTGTGCAGCTTTTCTGAGCTTTGGGGGACTTGTTCACCATGGGTCCTAGCTTTCTGTTGATTCTTTCTGCCTATCTATGCGTAATAAAGTTATTTGCCTCGCTTGTGTGAGTGCTCTGTCTCACTGGTCTCATAATTCTGGCAGCTAGGTTTGTGCAAAACCTCCTGCCATATCTAAGAAGCTTAGCAGAAATTAGCCAAATGTTTAAAGTTCTCCACTGGGATTGGTAACCAGTGCTTGGTTTACTCCTCCCAGCACAATATCCTGCTTACCATACTGAAAACTTGAAATTGCTAAGAGGGTAAGCCTTGTATTCTCATTTCCAAAAATTAAGAAATTATGTGATGTAATAGATATGATAATTATCTTGATTTTGGTGATTATTTTATAATATATAGATCTATCAAATCAATAATTTGTATACCTTAAATATATACAATTAAAACAATGTCAGTATTTCTTAAAGACAAGAGCTTCTTGAGAAATGAACACAACACCATTATCACATAGACAAACAAAAATCAGTCCTTATTTTTTAATGAATTTGTTTTTAAATAAAATACTTATTGTTCAAATTCTCTCAACTGTATCAAGGTTGTCTCTTGGTTTACGTTTCATTTGAGTCAGAATTTTAATAAATCTCATGCTTTGCAAAAAGAAAAGACCTAAACATAAACCATTTTTAAAGAACTCCAATGCCCACTTTATTTTATTCTTTAGGTTGGTCCACACGAATATTGTATCTAATTCACAATAGAGAAGGAGGGAGGTTAGTTTAGACTAAGTAACAGAAATTTTGGGAAAGTGGTTGCCACATTCATTATGACAAAGGAATTCAAATATTATTATATTAGTTACCCTGTTAGAACTACATATGGGGACAATGGAAATGCCAGTCAATGCCACAACAGCAAGTTGCAGTTGGGTTATAAACAATAAAATTTCTGAAGTAGCAAATTGAGCTGGTGAAAGCTGTGATTATTATTTCCATTGTATTCTAATATGTACTCAGGTCCCAAAGTGTCTTATGTAGTATTTGGTTTTCCTCTTTGGTTTTGGTATAGAAGCGATACTGATGAATGCTGCAGAGCATACCTTAGCAAATAAGTCAGAAATGAAACAATGAATTTGAATGGAGCAGAAACAGAGTAGAAGATATGTTTCTAAGACAATGAATGCCAGTTTGATCCTAGAAGGTTAACAAACAGAGCTTAGATCATAACTAAGAAGACCCCAAATCCTTCTTTGTATCAGTGACGGCATCAACTTCTGTTCAGGTTGCTTCCCACTTCCTTCTGTATTCTTCATTTGGCATACATGTAAAAATGTGTCCTCTCTCACTTTTTGTTTTTAGGGTTGTATTGCTAAAATTATATTTTTAACTGCATTTTCTGTAACTTTTCATTTCAGTGAATTCACAGCATTTATAATAATAAATATAAGATTTGAAATCTGCCTTTTGAACCTATGCCCTGAAATTATATTTTAGGTAGCTAGATTACATCAATATAAATTACACTAAAATTTTATGAACTACCAATCTTTTTTATCATCTGTTATCTCATAATTACTCATTTTTAAAATCAGGTGCAGAAAATTATATTTAGCTGGCACTGTTCGATTTCTTTTCCTTTTTACCAAAGAATCTTGTGCAAACAAAGAAATGCTACTTTCAAATTATCTAAATAGTATACTTTATGTTCATCTATGCACCGTTCTGTAGCTTTGAAGCACCATACTTCTAAATAACAAAAAGAGAATATATTTTCTCACAATAAAAAAAATCTAAGAAGTTGAACAAATACAACAACTGTGCTGAGCAAAGTATTTGACATACTTCTACTTAGTCAGAAAATGCCTATCCATTTGAGTGTCACCTTTCTGTTGTACACATATATTAGGACTTTGTGTTCCTGGCATTTCAGAATAAGTAACAAGAAGGCATCAGGTGATCAGTGATAGGAAAAGTCATCATGGTGGATGATATGGTTTGGTTCTGTATCCCCACCCAAGTCTCATGTTCAATTGTAATCCCCAATGTTAGAGGTGGGGCCTGTTGGGACGTGACTGAATCATGGGGGCAGCTTCTCATGGTTTAACACCATCCCCCTCGGTGATGTGCAATGGTGAATTCTCATGAGATCTAGTTGTTTGAAGGTGTGTTGCACCTTCCCTCATCTTCTTTTCCTCCTGCTCTGGCCATGTGACGTGCTCACTCCCTGTTTGCCTTCTGCTATGGTTGTAAGTTTCCTGAGGCCTCTCCAGGAGTCTAGCAGATGCCAGCATCATGTTGCCTGTACAGCCTGTGGAACCATGAGCCAGCTAAACCTCTTTTCTTTCCTTTTCCTTTTTTTTTTTTGTTTGAGATAGAGTCTTGCTCCGTCCCAGGCTAGAGTGCAGTGGCACATCTCGGCTCACTGCAATCTCTGCCTCCTGGGTTCAAGAGATTCTTCTGCCTTAGCCTCCCAAGTAGCTGGCACTTCAGGCACATGCCACTATGCCCTGCTAGTTTTTGTTTTGTTTTGTTTTGTTTTATATTTTAGTAGAGACATGGTTTCACCATGTTGGCCAGGATGGTCTCAATTTCCTGACCTCGTGGTCTACCCACCTCAGCCTCCCAAAGTGCTGGAATTACAGGCATGAGCCACCATGCTTGGCCAACCTCTTTTCTTTATAAATTACCAATGGACTAGTACAGTGAACACCCCAGGGCCATCATGACAAGACATATCTAACAATGTCCCTACTGTTTCAGAAGACATTTATTGGCCATATGTATGGCAGCTTACTTCAGGGACATCTAAAAGGCAGCACAGAGCTCCTCATGACTTCTAAATAATGGAAATACCATGAATTATGCTTTACTTATCTTTTGCTGCACAAAAAAACTAAAATGTGGTCACTTAAAACAACAATAATATATTATTTTGCACCAGTGTTTTGGGTCAGGAATTCAGCTGGGGGGCTCCAGCTCAATGTCTCTCATGATATTTTGCAAACCTGTTAGGGCTGCAGTCTTCTGAAGCCTAAGTGAAACTACAGAATTTGCTTCCAACATGGCTCACTCACATGGCCAGTGAGTTGATGCTGACTATTGTCTGGGGGTTTCAGTTTCTATCCTCTTGGACTCTTCCACATGGCTACTTGAGTGTCCTTATGGTATGGTTATTGGCTTCCTCCCAATACACGTAATCCAGAAGACCAAAGAAGAAGTTGAGAGGACTTGCTTTAGAAATCATACAATGTCAGATTCACTTGTGGTCACACCAACTACCTCTGATTTATTATTCGAGGGAACTAGTTAAAGTTATGAATATCTGCAGGAGAGAATCATTGGAGAAGACAAAGGAGGCTAGCTAAGATTATCTAAAGGTTTTTATACCTCATAATTTTTTAATTTAAATGGTAAGGTTTTAACCATGAAAATGTAGAGCTGTTTAAAATGATAAAAATTTGTGCCACATGTATTCTTATCCATAAATTAGAAGGAATATATCCTCTAATGTATGCCCTACTCATCCCTTTACTGGCAAAAAAAGAAAGAGACATCTGTAAATTAAAAATATATACGTTGCACAGTACACAGTGTTCTGCAACACACACTTAAATTTTATTTAGAGAGATCATTTAACAGCATTACAGAAAGTTTGATAAATCCTAAAATAGTCACCACTTATAATGCTATGTAACACAGTGCTGCATTTTTATGTGTTTGCAATAGTTGTTTATATGCATAAATGTATTATTTACATTATAGTAATAATGTACATATAATTTTACATCCTAATATTTTGCTTGAAATTCACATGATATTTCCAATGTTCCACAATTATTACATTAGCTGCATAAATCGTGGATAATCCTGGCAAAATTTGGTGTACCCATATTAGGGGAATACTTGCATTGATTTAAGTTATTATTCAATAGAAATTCATTTGACCACCACTCTAATAACATAGAATTTCTAATGTGCAACAGTTTTATAGAAATACTTGTATTGCATTTAAATAGTAATCTAATAGATAGTACTCTGATCATGTTGTAATATAATTTTCTAAAATTGTTACTCCTTAATAGGCTTTCTTATTTCCAGTTGTTGAAACTTCATAAAAAACGGCAATATTTGCTTAATCATATTCATACATATTTTTATGCAAATGAGAATTTTAAATCCCAGATGTTTTCTTAACTTGCTGAATGATAATCATGAGGGATTCTCAATTTAATTGGGAAGACAAACAGTACATGCTACAGCCAAGTGACAGAGACAAGAGACTTCATGTCAGCAGGGAAGAAGTAGTGTAATGAGGAAGAAAACTCCCAACTTGATCTCATTTAGAGCCCAGAAGAGCTTTAGGAATGTCTCAGAATTAATCTTTCTATTTATCCAGAGTGAAAGGAGACAATGAAGGTTAAGAAAAATAAAATGTAAATGAACAGATTTTTCTTTTGTCCTAAGCAATATTCTAACTAGTTTCCTAATAAGCAAAGGCTTATAAAGGCAAATTTAGCATTAAAACATACTTCTTACACATGTAAAGAAGAAAAGATGATCTGAGGCTGCATATTTAACTCTCAATTATAAGATAATGTTTAAATTAAAATACTAACAGATAATCATCAAAACATGTCAAACTTGAAAATTAGATATTGAAATTAACATGATGTATTATCATTATAATACATAATACATAAAGGCACTGGTTTATGTGCCTTTCTTCTCCTATTAACCTGGGAATTCCATCAGAGGAAGATTAATCTTGTATTCCTGTCACCAAAAACAGTCTGACACATAAACACTCAAGAAATGCTTGCTAAATTGATTTTTTTAATTGTCTCCTAATTTGAATGAAAGTAGGGAGTCTCAGCTGACTGAATATAAAACTTGACTTTTTATCCTAAACTACTATTTTATTCATTTAATTTCAACATATTGAATGTTCTGACTTTGGTTGCTGATAAGTTTAGTCATCTCCTGTAATTGAATATGTTACAGGATGTTTCTTGTGTTACTTCCCATAATTAACTTGAAAGTATAGCAAGCCTAGCATTCCAGAAAACATATGTGTGTGTGTGTGTGTGTGTGTGCACGCACGCACGCATGTGAATACTTGTATATGTATAAAGTATACATACGTAGATGGACATGTTAGGAGCTTCAGTGAAGTAAGGTGGGCCAGGCACAGTGGCTCACACCTATAATCCCAGCACTTTGGTAGGCTGAGGCGGGCAGATCACAAGGTCAAAAGTTCAAGACCAGCCTGACCAACATTGTGAAATCCTGTCTCTACTAAAAATACAAAAATTAGCCGGGCGTGGTGGTGCACACCCGTAATCCCAGCTACTCAGCACACCGAGGCAGGAGAATTGCTTGAACCTGGGAGGCAGAGATTGCAGTGAGCTGAGATCATGCCACTGCACTCCAGCCTGAGCCGGAGACTCCATCTCAAAAAACAAAAACAAGACAGAATAAAAGTAGGATGAAAACGACCCTGTCTCACACATCTTTAATCTCACTCTGAAGTCAATCTATTTTAAATGTTTATGGTTTTGGTTCTTTAGATGGCTACCTCCACTTCTCTAAATGATATACTTTTATTGCTTTTATCAGATGTGTTAACTTTAGACCATATTTGTTAATTTCTAATCATGAAATATTGAGGTTTATTATATATGCATTTCTCCTCCCACTGTTTGAGAGTTACATACTATTTTTAGTTGTTTTACTAATGACCTTTGAAACTTTAACTGATAGGCCTATAGTTGTATTTCTTGTTTCTTTAACTTCAGTTAGTATCTTGAATACCTGTTGAAAGAAAAAAAAATCTTCCGTAGGTTTCTCATGCTATACAACCTATTCTGTTTACCCAGCAGGCAAAGCCCTGACTACTGTTTACTAGGATTGTACTTACAGGGAGTGACCTTGACAATGAGGCGATGCCTCCTTTTGGGGCAAAGCAGTCTTGCTTAATACCCGCTATGAAAGATGTGGAATCACCAAGCTCAATATTCCTCACTGATGATGCAACCCCACTGTGCACGCATCATCATGCCAGATCAATTGTGATGACTGATTTTTGGTGTCAACCTGACTGGATTAAGAGATCATCAGATAACTGGTATTGTTTATTCTCATTTTATCAGTAGGCACCAAGCCCATCCCTCTTCTACTGACAAGAAAACCCAGGTAGTTTTGCTTTAGATTTGAATGGTTGGGACTTGCCAGTTGTTTCCCTGAGGGTATTTTCAGAGAAGATTGTTGTACAAATCTGTACGAATCGATGGACTGAGTGGGGAAGATCCACTGTCTATATATATACGGGCAGGCACCATCCAGTAGACTGGAGGTCTAGTTGTAACAAAAAGGTGCAGGAAGAGTGAATTCTCTCTCTCTCCTTTCTGGAGCCAGGGCACTTTTTTCTTGATCCAGCACAGCCTTTTTCTCCTTCCCTTGAATGTCAGAATTCTAGACTCTCTTGAGTTTTGACTCCAGAACTCACACTGCTCATTCCTGGGACTTTCAGCACTTTGGCCTCAGGCTGAGGAATACACCCCATGATCCTCCTTGGTTCTGAGGCCTTCAGACTTGAACTGAGCCATGCAATGGGCTTTCCTGATTTTCCAACTTGCAGATGGCCTATTACGGGACTTATCAGCCTCCATAATCAATTAAGCCAATACTCCTAATAAAATTCTTTTCATACATCTCTTTATCTTCCGGAAGAGTGATGCATGAAAAGAGATCATCATCCATCTGTCCCTCTGCAGAACCCTGACTAATATATTTATCCACTTGTCACTTTGGGGGAAAGGAGAGCTGTCACGACGGAATACTCATACTGTTTGCTGTGCTGTGAGTAATAAATATTTTGTCTCGGATCCAGGAGTCTTGGGTCTTCTGCAAGCATCTGTGAAACAGTAACAAGCTAACTTCACTTGTAAGTATGGTAAATCTAATCATAAACCTAACATTTCCATCTCTTTAAAATAATGTTAGATGCAATTAATCTCTCGGTTCATTCTTAAGCCTCTTTCAAATCAAATCTAGCCTCAGACAATTATGCTCTAATTTTTACGTTATCAAGGGTTTTAACGTTTACTTTCCATTCTAAAACTTTAATTAAATATTTTGTGCTTGGTCCTAAATTGACTATGTAATCTAAAGTCCAATAAACAGTTTACATTGTTAATAACAATTATACATTTAGTGTTCTTGAATTTTATGTCTTTTTCCATGGTTCCAAGATCCCACTCCCTGAACTACCCTAAAGAGACTATTAACTGGGCATCAAGAGCCCATCAGGGTGAAGAATTCACCCTCCTCTGAAGGAAATCTACTATTTCCCTGATTTGGGTTTTTTTTTGTTTTTTTTTTTTGGGGGGGGGGTTGTATTTTATTTATTTATTTATATATTTTTTTGGCATTATCTGTGTTCTCTCATCCTGTACTCCTTTTAGTTACATGTTACAGTGGTCACTCACCTCTTCATCTATTTTTGACTTCTTTGTTTTTGCCCTACAGTCATAGAAATTTGCTTATATTCTATACTTTTAATTGAACTTTATTTTAGCATTAATCTAAAACAACTCTTCCTTGTTCTAACTGAAGCTTTTATAAAATGTCTTCTCTTTCTAAAATCATTTTTTTTCTCTTAGGGTAGCTTTCATTTTATTTTAAAACTTTTTCTCTTTTATACTGACTTTTTCTTGATACATCTGTGGTTTGGAACGTACCCTGGTATGCTGCCAGTCCTTTTCAGGACTGAAGAATTTATTCTCCTACCTGCTGCGATGGTTGTCACCTAACCACTCTCTCAGTTGTCTCGCTGCTTAGACTGCTTCAGCGAGGGGGTTCCACCTGGCCAAAGGTTATGTGTTTTTCCCATGGCAACTCACATTCAATGTCTTGTCAACAATGGAACATAAAGCCCCCACAGTCCTTGCCCTGAAACCTCGAAAGTATCATCCCAGCCTCAGAGTTCCCTGCAGGGTCAGCAGCGTCCTTATAAACCAGACTGACTTCACCCTGTACCCAACTTTGCCTCTTTTCTTACCCTACAGGTGTTGATCTCAAAAGACTCCCTCACAAGCTTCCTGTGCAATACTCATCTCAGAATTGGACTCAGGAGAAATCCAACCTCCAACATGTGATTGTTGGTTCACTAATAATTTAAAAATTAAAATTGGGAGTCAATACGAGCTCACTTCGCCATTACATAAAAGAGTAGGTGTGTCTGTAGTCTTTTACCCTGAATGGGAAACATTTCTGGGAGGTGGGGAATCTCACTGGCTGGCTTCAACTTAGGGTGAGTGGGCTAGGAGACTACTTTTAGATGTGTAAACCCTGAGATGCCAGAAAAAGTAGGGCTCTATTTTTTAGCACAATGATGACTATAGAGATCTTAGCTCTCTTCCAAATTATTTTTAGATAATGTGTTATTGTTAGTTTGTTTGTGATATGCTTGGTAGTATATCTCTGGGAGATAGAAGAATCAATCAATATTTCTCTATAAAGAACATCAATGGTTTTTCAACTCATTTTTATTTCTTCACTTTTTTGAAACAGAGTCTCACTTTGCTGCCCACACTAGAGTACAGTAGCATGATCACAGCTCACTGCAGCCTCAACCTCCTTTCACCTCAGCCTCCTGAGTAGCTGGTATCTGTGTCTACAGGTGCATATCACCCTCCCAGCTGTGTGTGTGTGTGTGTGTGTGTGTGTGTGTATGTATGTATTTTTGGTAGAAACATAGTTTTGCCATGTTTCCCAGCCTCGTCAACTCAATTTTTTTTTATCTCTTACTATATTTTGATTATTTCCTAAAGTTTTTCCATCCTGCTCCCTGCTACAGGAGACCCCTCTAGAATATTCTGGGATCTGGTGTCCTCTGATCTGTTTTCTCCAGTAACACTCTCCCATGTTCTTTCTAATTTCCAGAAACATGTTGAAATATTCCATTTCCTGATGGTCCCCTCTGACTATAATATTCATTGTATTTATCTTACATTTCTATATTTTTATTTCAGTGAGCTCTACAAGTGGATCAGATGTGACAAGGTACCCAGTCTTTTATCCTAAACCGAAAGCACTTTCTCATTTTAAACTCAAATTACTGCACTTAAGTGAGAATTCATATTTTTTCTGTAAACTGGATGGCATATATAGAATATGGTGGCACTAGCAACTATCCAGAAAATCAGGAGGCTTGAGTTCAAGTAGCATTGGGCCAATCACTTCACTGAATCTCTTTTTTTTGCCCAAAACATTCATTTAAGAAAAATTATTCAAAATTTAGAATATACATTTAAGCATATGTGATGATTCCAAACTGAGATACAAAACTATGGTGAAAAGAATAAACAACAAAGTCAAATCTTAAGTTTTCATAACAACTGAAAACTAATATTCTATTTCAGTGCTTATTGTGGATATCATATTTGAATGCTATTTAGAGGTCAGCTAGGAGTATTTAGTTTTAACAGCTTTACTACGTAAATTGCGATTGGCCGATTTTCTGGGGAAATCACCCCTGTGTGTTGGTCCTTTAAATTATCTCTGGAGTTTGCTTTGCTTAGTGTGTCTGTGAGCCAGTTATTAATGTGTCCTCAGGAACTCAAACTTTCTTTAATGGCATCTGTTTTTTATTCACAAGTGAATTTATGCATTCACGTATGATTTGGTGCAGAAAAGGGACATTCCGCAAGCTTCATTTGCTCTTGATTTAGGCACTTCAAATATGTTCTGGCCAGATTCCCTATTACATGGCAATTAAGCTGATTTTTATGAATATGAGTCATCTGTAATTTATTGAACATAACATGGAAACAAATTATTTTTAAAAACGAGGAAAATTGGATCACAGGTCAAATATGAATAAAGTCTTTATAGTCTTCCTGGGAACATTTTTGTCATTTAATAATGGAAATGTCTAGCATAATTCTAGCCTTTCAAATGTTATTCATCTATATTGAATCTGGGGGGAGGGGGAACAGTGCAAAATTTCTGCTCCAGTCTATTTGCCGCCAATATTAAAGCTTGAGATTTTTACAGTGAATATATAGGATTTCCACATAACTAGAAATAGATGGTGTTATAAAATTCCATCAACAGGAACTTGTTTATGAGTTGATAGGGACTAATAATGACCTCTAACTGTGCGACAGCAATAAGCATTTTGAGCTTTCAAATTTCCTTCATAGGAACATCTTTGCATATTCATTTCAATTGAACGTGAGAATTATTTTTCTGAAACAGTCAAGTAGGAAATATGTAGAAACATTATGTGCCTTCATTTTAAGGAAACTATGAAACACAGATAATCTTAAAAATGTAGAACTGAATGAGAACTTCTTGGTCATCTACTTTCAGATCTCCTATCAAAAGTTCATGATGGACACTCAAAATCATTGCTAACTCTGACCTTTGAAAGTAAATTAAAAGACATTTTACACATTAAGTACTCACATACATAGCATGCATTAAGTGTTTGCTATAATAACAATAATTATTACTGTCATGGCAAATAAAGAGTATATTCTTTTCATTTACTTTATATTTTCATGCATTTATTAAATCACTTTGGCCTTTTTCATTTCAAAATTAGTACTCTGATATCTGTAAGTTTCAATGAAATCCTAGTAATTTCCAAATATTTAACCAGGTTAATTTTATGCAAAATAATGTTCATTTAGTGAGTTCTACAGGTCTAAACTTATGTAAAACAATATGGGTAATAACTAATATGGAGCTCCCTGCCCCTAAGAAGCTTATAAGTTAGCAGACTGCTACCCACATAATAGAAACCAATGAAGTATATGTACAGTTCTTTATTTTTGGGATAGAGATATAATACGAGCATAGAGAAGAAAGGGATAAAATTCCACTAAATTAAATAGAAAAGAAAGGTGGCATTTGAGATAGATCTTACAGGATATGATTTCCAGAGATAGACATAAAACAAAAACCATTCATAAAGGATTAAAGAAATGAGAAAATGCATGAAATAGAAAGCAACATGTACAGAGGTGAAGGCACAGCATCTGGTGCTTTAATCAAACATATATTCAGAAACAATATTTAAGAGAAAAAGATCTCATGGTTACAAGATTCTTATTAATTTAATGCAATTCGTGTATGTACATTATAAAAGTAGTTTGAGCACTGCCTGTTATAATTCATATACATTTATACAATTAAACTTTTGCAAATTAAATAAAAAGAATACTACAAAACTGGTAAAATTCCTATCAAGTATGTAAGTGCAATATAAGAAATGGTGTTGCATGTAAAACACTAGTAAAACACTGCTCAATGTGTAAAAATTTAGAGCACAGGTCCTTTTGAATTCGTCCTGTCTATGTGTTACCACATGCTTTGTGAAAACTCAATACTTCTTCTATACCAAAACAACCTGGGTGCCCTTAATCATAGAGCACACAGAAACCTCATTTGATGCTAGCACCATCGATGCTATCACATTCTATACATATTAACCCAATTTCTCTTTTTTTAAAAGTAGTCCTACTTGATTCCAATATAATCATTACACAAATGCAAATAAAGCACGAAAATAATAAAAAAAATTAATCCTAAATAGGATTACATATACATATACACAGAGGGAAAGGAAGCAGAAAGCCCTAACAGCCGGGAGCTGGGAGCTGGCCTGGTGCCCACCACTAGGCCATGAATTCTCTTATTGAAAATAAATGATTTCACAGAATATCAGTATCAGAAAAGGCTCTCTGTAACCATGGTGGAACAGGACAAAAAGAAGACCATTTCATAACCATAACTGAACACAGATAATACAAAATAAAACAAATGCAGATTACGAAACCACAAAAATGATCAATAAGACCCTCTCACAACTAACATTAGTGACTGCTATTTCTCACTAGAATTTTAGCTTCTCTCTGTTCCTCCTGCATCCCAGATAAAACTTACTAAGATACCAAATCGCAAGCCCCTTGCTTTCTGGAAGCACCCAGTCCAAAGCTTCCCTAGATGCCTCCCAGAACCCTCATCCTCCTAACATTCCTTTACCAGTTTCCATGTTGTGTGGTCTCACCTACTGCAAGAAACATCAATGAACATAACTTTGTTCAACAACAGATGGGTTTGTTCTTGATGGTCTGTCACTGGTGGGCATTGAACATGTAGATGGATAGGTATATACATAGATAAGAGAGATATACACATATACTTCCATATATGTACAGATACATTTGTTTTCATACAAAGATTTTAGTTCTCTTAAAACTTCGAATAACAGAGGGCAAGAATATAAATACTTAAGAGATGTTAGTTTGACATCTTATTACTGATAGACTTAAAGATCAATGGACTAGCAACCCTTAAAGAGAAGGGGCAGAACCAAGTGTCAGAAAAGTTAATGGTTTATTCACACGATTCATGAAAAATTTGTTTCCTAATACTTTTCTATAAGTATTTTCACTTCCATTTAAGTCTTCTTTTCATTTCTATAAGTCATTTCAAGCATTTGGGTTAGAGAATGCTTCCTACACAAAGTATTAAAGTCTTTTTTAAATTTTGTAGCCAAAAGAAATGTGTTAGCATTTCATGAAAAATATGATTTATGTGATTTTTTTTTAACAGGAAGCATACCACTACCCCAGTATGAAAAAGAAAAGTAGACATAATCCTCTTTCATTTAAGAACAACAAAATAAGCACAGAACTCTGAAAGATGTTTGACTCGTGGAAATCATAAATATTTTACCACCTCTTAGTCATAGGCAGTAAACGAGTCCTGTTCCATACAGCAGTAATCCATTAACAACTCACATTCTAGTGTAGAATATAATGACCCAGAGCTTTCTTTTTTCCAACTCTTTGCATTCATTGGCTATCATTCAGATTGTTATAAATTGTCTTCAGTATTCCATGTATATTAATATTTTTTGAAATAGTAAATTTGAAAGTTTTAAAATCTATATAAAAGAACTTCCAGGAAAGAATGATGTTTAAAATTTGCAGTTATATTAACATGATCAAAGTTAACAAAGTTAACAATCATACTTTCTAAAATGAGTTGGCTTTCCAAAAGACCTACAAAGTGGTCAAAGTGCCAGAAAGTGAAATCCAAGACATAGGTTAAACACTCAGAAACAAGTCTGAAGATATATCATCAAACCCAAAATATTAATCTATTAGGAAAAAAAGAGACAAAATATTCTATTTGCCAAAAAATCAGTGCAAATACCAAGATTCAGTCTTCCTACTCCAAACAGAATATGGGTTGATGGTTACAAAGATTGAAGTCTCAGACAGTCAGTACGTTCAGATGAGCTTTTGTATGTGAGAGGTCTGGTATTGGGCAATGGAGGCAAAATTAAGTTTTCAAGGAGAAGAGGCATCTTATTAGCAAGATCGCCATGACAGTAACAACGCTAAACCAAAAATACACTGATAGATATTTCATAGCCACCTTGGTCTCTTAGTCAGAACTGCTTTCAAAGTCCATCTATGTCTGAGAGATGAAAGTTGTCTTAAGCATGAGAAACCAGGAGTACAGCGGCAGAGACAGGTACAACTCTAAAATAAAATTAGGAATTTTTATTAAAATAACTACTACTATCATACACACATTAAATCTTCATTATAAAAGCATTCCAGCTTAGGTGGAAACAGCAAAGATTAATTTGTAATTATGTAATTCAGAATTAAAGGCTTTTACTCACATGTCTTTTAATTAAAATTACCAGTTTACCTGCCTGGCTTCATTTCAAAGTAAGTTGGTATATTATTAACTAAATATCACAGGTTTTCTCTGTCTCATATCTTCTAATAGCAGTGACACAAATTTGGAAAAGACTAATTAGCTGAGGCATTAACATATATCTCAGAAGAATAAACTTACCACTTCATTTTCTCAGCCATATGGCTGAGAGATCACACTTGGCATGACCTTTCCAGCAGCGAGGTCAGAATTTCATTTATAAATAGATAATTGGAAATGCATCCATCTGAGCTTCTATGGTGCTAAAGAACTTAAGTTTTTCAGAGAGCTATTTAAAGACCAAAAGGATAAAAATTGTCTTCTCTGAACACCATATGAGCAGGCTTGGGGGATTCTGAAATATTTCAGAAAAAAATGACATGAAGTTATGTGTTTTCTGTGAGTGTGTATCTTTTTATCTATGCTTCTAGATATGAAAATAAGTTGTAGAAAAATGAGTTGAAATATGTGTTTTTAAATACTTTATCACAAATGAATTTTCCAAAAGAACAAGTGGTTTTTCAAGCAATGAAAATATTTGCCCTTATTTTTGGAAGTTCCAAAAATTTAACTACTTCCTTAGGTTTGGCCTCAATCAATGATTCTCAATCCAGGTCACATATTGGAATCACCTTGGACATTCTATTAAAATGCTGATGTTGTGATTTACTCTAGCAATTTAGATTTAATGAAACTAGGGTAAGACCCTGGTACTGTTATTTTTTCAGACCCTCCCCACCTGATTGCAATGTGTGGTCATGGTTGAACATTGGTCTAAATGATAGTTGTGGTAGGCACAAAGATGTGCTCCAATCCCAGATCTTCCTCTGAGAAAGGGTTTTCTGTACAGCTGCAAGAATTGAGATCAGCAAAGAGCCTCATGCTGTTGGCTCCTTTAGGATTTGTCTCAAGTGCTGAGAACCACCTTGCCTGAGCTTACGTCTTTCTCGCACCAACCAACCACAGTGACTGAGCAGAGTGACCATATAAATGCATTGCTATAGACGGAAAACAATAGAAGATTCTCTGACAGGCAAAATTCACTCCACAGAACTAACCTAGTTGACCAAGGTTTGGAAAATCTGTGTCAAAGTTTGACTTCTCCTTTGTCCCAATTCTGTTCCTTTCTCTTACCTTTTGCAGATGTGACAGCCATCTTACAACTCAAACTCCATCTTGTCCCTGCTTCAGGAGAATCCAGTGACAATACACTCACAGTATGCCCACAACTGGTAGTGGAGACATTTTTATTTGCCTAGCTCTCATTTTTCCCCTGAATGGTTAAACATAAGGGCTTTGAAATTAAAATGTCTGGATTCATATTCCACTTCTTTGCAACTTTAGTACTGTGCTAACCTACCCTGTGTTAGCCAGACAGACTCTATCTTGCTGAGAGTCAGACAGACTCCATCTTAACCTCTGCCTCACCCCTCCCACCATTTCTCCCCTGAGTGCATACCTGGGTTATGCTCCTGTGCTGGGTCATGCTGTACTTAGAACTACAGAGGCATATAACCATTGTAACCATATCCTGCTTGACAAACCCACTTGCAACTGTGAATACTCCCCTTGATTGATTGTATGTCAAGTACTGAATACACCCCCACCCCTTGGTAACCAGCAATCATGGGAACCGCTTGTGTGTACCCTCCTTAGGTAATCAACAATCGTGGGAACCTCCTGCCTCCTGGTTAGCAGCCACCTTATCTAACTTGCTTGTTCTGCTTCTGTAAAATTCCACTTCAGGTGGACTCTGCCTCTCCTATCTTAAGCAAGCTATAAAAAGGAATCAAGCCCCTTCTTCAGGGCCAAGAGATTTTGAGCTCAAGCTGACTCTCAGTCACCGGCAATAAAGGACTCTCAACTGGAACTCAGAGTGTGGCACTCACTTTCCTTCTAACTCGCTTGGATATAACATCACCAGTTATGTATCTCCCTGTGCCTCACTTTTCTCATTTGTGAAATGTGGATAATTATTGTTCTTTATTTGTATGATAATTGAAAGAACTACAAAGGTTAATCTAAGCAAAGTGCTTAACATGGTGTCAGGCAACTATTAAATACATTGTAAATATTAGTGATTTCCTGGGGGATTTAATTCGATGTCAATTGGATGGGATTATTCTCAACCCACTCTTAGATTCAAAGAAGGACATGTGATTCAAGTAAACCATTCAAAGTTTTCCTTAGGGTTGAGATTTTTTTTCTTAATGCTCAAAGTGTTTTTGTTTCATTCTGTTTTTTATTTTCCAGTATAGTAGAATCTGTTCCTGGGGAAGGCTAAACAATAACCCCAAAGATATCTAAGTCTTCATCCCTGGAGCCTTTGGATGTAATCTCATATGACAAAAAGAACTTTGCATATGTGATTAAATTAAGCATCCTTAATTGGAAATGTTATCCTGAATTATCCAAGTGGGCCCTAAATGCAATCACAAGTGGCCTTATAAGAGGGAAGTTGAGGGAAATAACCTCACTGCAAAGAAAAAGAAAGCTACATGACAATAGAAGCATATCTGAGTGATGCACTTTGAAGATGGAGGAAGAGGCCACAAGCCACGGAATGCTAGCAGACAATAGAAAATTGCAAAGGCACAAATTGGAATCTCCCCTCAGAGGTTCCAAAAGGAACAAGCCCTGCTAACAACTTCTGACTGATTTCACACTTTTGACACACCAAACTATCGGAGAATACATTTGTGTTATTTTAAGGCATCAAATTTGTTACAGTAGCTATGAGAAACCAATATCATTTCTGAACATATCAACATGCTTCCTTTTTGAGGGCAGTTCATCATTGCCTGGAAATTGTTGGAAAGCAAGGCCCGTCTCCCTTCACGGATAGCAAGAGAAGTCTTTATTCTGGGAACCAAATGCCTGAAATATTCAGAGGTCTTGATCGTATACCAAGCTAGCTGACTTGCATCAGCTAACTTAAGCAGATCTGAAGTTAATAGAAAGACTACCAAGAAGTGCATAAAAATATGTCGGTAGGATTTGGCTCAACATGGATAAATTCTGCCATATAAACTGATTTGTCTACCACTCAGGTGAGAGCCTAATGAACAGTAGCAGAGAACAAATTTGAACCTCTTATCTAAGAACAACCAGACACCTGAGGACAGGCTCATGCCTTCAATACTTTCTACCCTCGAGAGAAACAATCTGTCATCACTAGAAGAGAAATTGGTTCTGATTTGGATCTTATCATTTTGCAACCCATACTAGTTGTAGCCTTATAGTTTGCCTACTATGCCATCATTTTATGCTAACAGCATTGCTTAGCACCAGGAAATCATTGTACAGCATAAGATGTAAGTAGTTGGAATGGTATTGCAAAGAACCGTTGGCTTTAAATGAGAATCAAATAAAATTAGCTGGCTTTATAGAAAAAAGGAATGACATACGGAAGCCTCAATGAAAGTGCTAGCTTGTAGGGAACACTGTTCACCAAGGGTTGCATTCAATTGAAAACTGGTAATTCGACCTCACTGTTTTGAGCCTGTTACTCCAACAGGAGCAAAACCAGCAAGGAGGTTATATTGCAATAGAGTTATGGTTATGACAATGAAATAGAAAACAAATATTGCTACTTCACAATGAAAATCCAGAAATTTCCTGGATTTGATGTTCAGTAGTAACAACTGATGGAAAACTATGACAACCTTATAAAAGTAAGTTCGCTGAGGACCCCCAGATCACCCCTTAACAAATAATTTAACTACAAGCAACTCAGTTCTTAGCTCAAGTAAAAGAAATTGTGAAGTACATTGTAGAAAATAATTTATACATGCCAGTGCTAGCCCCCCAAATACAGAAACAAGGACTGTAACTTCTTTCTATTTTTTCTTCCTTCTTTTATGTGTCATTTATGCATTTTAATACTTAAATTTATCATCTCTTCCTCTCTACTGAAAATGCAGACTATAATGGGTATTTGTCAATTTTTGAAACACAGCATCTAAAAATATTTTCTATGTGAATGGAATTCTTATTATTTAGACCTTGTTTAGTGGTAGAATGCATTTATTATAAAAGCAGAAAGGGGCACAGAACCTCCCTATCTGTTCTCTGGCAATTAAAACACAAGTAGTATAAGACCTATACAACTCTACTCTGATACTGCTATTCAGGAATACTTAGAAAGCTTTGTGAGTTTAGTTCAGAAAAGAAGAGTTACTTTGGACCAGTTTTCTATTGTCCAATACTAGTAGTATCAGCAAGAAGGAGTGACTAGTGGCTTCAAAGCAGCATCTTGATTCATCCTGTGCTGTGATTTGGAATTCTTAGCCTCGATAACATGCCAATTTTTCCAGCCCAATTTCCTGGACCTCTCATTAATTTGGTGGACTACTGAATATTCATTTAATATTTTATTTACATAAGTTATGAATTAAGCTTCTGTTTTGTAACCAAGAATCTTGATTGACACATATAATTCATACAATTTTATAACTTAGTAAAAGTAGATCTTAGGTTGGCAATAGCTACTTTTTGCCATTATGTCAAGAAAGATTATGTCTGAGAAATGGGAGAAGAGTAAAAGAGAAAGAGAGTGAGAAAAAGCTGAAAATTATATGGGCCTCAGATGCTCCATTGCCTGAATCCGTCTGCCAACAGATTTTTAAATTCAATTACATGAGCCAATAAATCCCCCTATGCACCCCTATCTTTTGTTTGTTTATTTGATCTGCCTAGGCTAGGTCCAGTTCCATATCTGTCACTTGAAACTATAAGAATCGTGAACAGTACAATCGTGTTTCTGGGAAGCGTAGCACACATTTCAGAGTTATAAGCACTCCACGTGTTGCCTGTAGTTTATGGACCAGGTCCTAAGTAACTATATCTGAAAAAAATCTCTCCCACCAGAAAAATGAGGAAAAGTTTGTTCCCAGTAATCTGAGTTTCCTATTAGGGTAAAAGGTGAGTATTTTTTCTCAGAATTATCAGAAACATATCCGAGAAAATTAATTGAAGAAGCACATCCAGTTAAATGCTTCATCAGATCTAAGAGTCCAAGGTAAGTACCCAAAGCTGACATGAATAAGATAATGCAGGAAAAATAAGAATCAGAAGGTGTGGGCTCAAATGAAAGAGGCTCAAATGGGAGTTTGTTGGTACCAATTCTGAAGCCAAGTTTTCCACCTGCAAATTGTTTACAAGGATGTTGAATGTCCCCATAAAGGGACTGAGAGGGCTGGACTAAAAATTAAACTTACCACAAAAATGTTGATTATCACTGACTCTTTACAAGTTGTTTTCTACCATATTATTAAATAGTTGACATTATTGGTAACTATGTTGAAATCTCCTGATAAGACAGATTGGATTAAAAATGTAAAATTCCACAGTTCTCAGCAGCAATCATTCTAAATACTTCCAAACTTTTTGGCTCTCCTCCATCTGGCTCTTCAATCCTCTTCCAAGCAGACCTTTTACATTATGAATTTTTTTCTATATAGTGTTACTTCTTCCCTCTCAGGTTTTCTGTTTTACATTTCAATCCTCCTCAGCAAAATGATAGTCCACCCTACCAAAAAGAGGGAAAGGAAGAAGAAAGGAAGAGGAGCTAATAATTTTTATTATGTTACTTATTTTGGGGGGGGAAACTTGCTTATGTTGTCACTAAAATATATCTATATATACACCATATACTTTCCAAGCCTGGGCTGTAAATATTCACAAGGAATGAACAATGTGTTACACTTGGCTTTGATAAAATCATCCTTGTAGAGCAGACTGAGCTCCTGGGGCCAAGGTAAGGAACTAGTCTGACTTGGGGCCAGTGGGACATTCCTAGATGTCTATAGGGTAGAAGTAATGTATTTATTCTTATATCTCTCTCAACACCTATCACAGCACTTGGTGAGTATAAAAAATAATAATTTTATGAATGAAATTATAGAGGTGTAGTACTTAGCAGTTGGCAATTGTTTGAAAATTCACGTATAGGTTTTCAATGAGGAGTAGACAAATACATAAAATTTTAATTATATTCTTACTTGATGATCATTTAATAATAAGCCCTTTTTCTGGCCATCTTCTGAGTTTATGACATTTATTAGGTGTTAATATTTTTTTAAAAAAGAAGTATTTTTTCATTCTTCATGAGATCATATTGAATTTCTTTGAAACTCTTACCAGTTACCACATACAATCTTTTTATTGGCTGTCACAGTCAACTTTAATTAGATTTTAAACACAGAACATGTAAATCTGTGCTTTATTTATCCTGGCTGCCTATAGCTAAGTTAAGGTTTTAAAGGGGTCACAGCAGTGATTCTCAACTTGGAGTAATTTTGACCCTCAGGAGATATTTGTCAAAGCCGGTATACAATTTTTTATGTTCACAACTAGGGACTGGTGTGCTACTGGCATCTCAGGTCAGGGATGCTACTAAACATCCTGTAATAAACAGGAAAGCCACTACAACTAAGAATTAACTAGTTGAAAGTGTTGCAATGCTGAGGTTCAAAAACCCTGGGTTAGGGTAAAGAAGGATACACAATTAATGTACTGTAGTGATGCAAAATATTTCCTAGAGTAATGGTAAGAGTGATTCAGCTATTTAACTTTTTTATCTGTGTGTTCTCTTAACTCACTATACTAATTTCTATTCAGTCCTAAGATGGATTTTGGCATACTAATTCTAATTAACCAAGTATGACTGCCATGTAATTAAAAAATTAGAAGGCAGCTAGTAAATAAAAATACAGAGAATGTTCCTTCAAATACAAAAGATTAGATTTAATGCTTCAACTGACAGAGACGGGAAAGGTGGAGAGGGAGAACAGAGGAGCATTTCTTAGAGAAGAGCATGTTCTCTTTTTGTCATTAGGAAATAAAACTCATCTGCCTAACAAAATTAAATGATTCAAGTAATAAAACACATTAGCAAGATCAAGAATTGTGGCACCATGGTACAATTCAGTTCATCACTGTACCCTCTTAGATATGTTACGTATAAATTATATATATGCACACACACATATGTACATATACATACATATACACACATACAAACACATATCTATGTATACATACACACACACACACACACACACACACACACACACACACACACACACAGAAAGAGAGAGAGAGAGTTTTGCTCTCATTGCCCAGATTGGAGTGCAGCGGTGTGATCTTGGTTCAATGCAACCTCTGCCTCCTGGGTTCAAGTGATTCTCCTGCCTCAGCCTCCTGAGTAGCTGTATGTATTTTTATTAAGCAGTATTGTCATACCAAGAACAGCATATTAACTAACATTTCCCGCATATGTCCCTGTATCTAAATGCATATGGCCAGCATACAAAGAAGTCTGCCCTCTTACTATGAAAATGGATGGACATTTTAATATGTAATTACATTCTAGTTTTCCATTCTAGAAGTAGGCCAGGCTGAATAACATTATAATGTGGAAATAAGCATGTTATCAGCAAATGTATAGGCCCACAAGATAAATACGTTTTGCCACAATAGGAATCAATATGCTCATATTCATCAAACAGCCAAATTAGTTTTATTTGACATAAATTATTTCCATGCCTAGAAATTTTTGAGGAATCATAAGTGGTTTAAATAATTTACAAGGTAGCATACATGTTAAGGTCAAATTATATGGTGTACTGTGTCCTCTTCAATTAAAGAAAAATGTAAAGTTTGCTTTGGATACAGATATTATAAATTTGGAACCTCAGTTGCACACCACCAGATTTTTAAAAAATAGATTTTATTAATTTAATGCACTTGTAGTCAAATATCTCATTCAGAGATGTCTTTTTAAAACTCTACATTTGTTTAGTCTTCAAATACCTATTAGGATAAACCATGTGAAATTCCCCATTTATATAGGTCCAACTGTCCAATATCAACCATTTCATTGGTTCCATCTACATTTTGATATCACTCTTAATCTCATTCTAATTCTGCTTTTGTCATTTTATAATTTGATGTTAACAAATAGGCCATTAATTACAAACAGAACTATTATATATTCTTATATATTAGCCAGATATTTCCTTTTGCCATTGTAAGTTACAGATGGGTGCTGTGGAAGTTTGTGGTATATGAGGAAAAGCAAGCAAACGGCTTGTTATCTGTTTTGACATTTGCATAAGTAAATGCCTCTCTGACCTACTACAATCTATTCTTTAGATGAGTTTATGATAAGTGACTAAAATTTATTATATTTGACTGGAAATGGGCTTAATCAAAATCTTAAATTGTTTCTAATGTGTACTATATTACTGTATTTTTTCTTTGTATATATTGTAAAGTTTTGAAGATATATTGATTTAGTTCTTTCTCTGGGGTCTATAGTATTTTGTTCTTTATCTTCTACAATGTATTTGATTGTCTAACTGTATTCTGTCTACTCATTCACACATCGTTTTTCTTCTCCTAGATTGCAAGTATAGGAGGATAGGAGGACATCCTCCAACATCAAATAACAAAATATATAGGTGTCAAAAATGTTTTTAATTAATAAAAGAGGTGAAATAATTTTTAAATATTAAAAATATTTTCAATTAATAAAGAAGTGAATGAATGAATTACTTTTAAAGACAAGAGACCTAAGGTTTTACATCCTATTTGATACAGTTTGCATGTTTATCCCCTCCAAATCTCATGCTGAAAAGTGATCCCCAGTATTGAAGATGGGGGTCTAGTGGAGGTTGTTTGGATTATAGAGCTGGATCCGTCATGAATGGCTTAGTGCCATTCCCATAATAGTAAGTGAGTTCTCTATTAGTTCACCTGAGAGCTGATTGTTAAAGAGTCTGGGACTTCTCTCATGTCTCTTTTGCTTCCTCTCTCATCGTGTGACACACCAGGTCCTCTCTCTTCTGCTATGACTAAAACTTCTCAAGGCCTTACCAGCAGCCGAGCAGATGAGAGTACCATGCTTGTAGAGCCTGCAGAATGCTGAGGCAAATAAACCTCTTTCTTTTTAAATTATTATTTTATGTTACCAGTCTTAAATATTCCTTTATAGCAATGAAAAATGGACTTGTGGATTATTTTTTGACACCCACGTAGGATTTTAACTCCTATGGAATTATTTATGGATTTATTATTTTGAGAAAGTAATGGACTAGAGTGTAAAGCAGCACTTCAGTATTCACACAATCAGTATGTGTGATTTTAAAGACTGCATTTATTATGGACAATACTGGGATATATTTAAAACTTGACAGAGAGAATGTTATATCAAGGGGAAGTTTTCTCACTCCCCCTCCCCACCTCACCCTTCTGCATTAAAATCCAAAAGAACAGAGATGTTAAATTAAGAGGAAAGCTCTAAGGTAACCAAGTACAAAGTCAAGAACTTGTCCTTTGCGAATAAAAATGACTAACTCTCCAGGAGACATAAAAAAGACTGCAGATTTATTAATAGCTAACAAGCTGCATTTTGTCATAAGTACAGAATCTCTTTTAAGTTATAATTCTCATTGGATTTAAAATTATTTTCCTAATATCTAATAATTACCTGAAATTGAGAAAAAAAAATTATAGGGAAAAAAATGAAACTATGAGTAATCCCATTACCCAACAACAAACACTCCTAACACATAGCTATAAATCCTTATCTTTTTACTATGCAAACAAATACCCAGATAGCTATAAAAAATAAAGAGAAATACATGCAGAGAGAATGAGGAAGTTGGTAAGTATGACTGCTATAGAACCAAACTAAAAGAGCAAGAGATGTTTCTTTTTTCCAAGATGGCGGATTAGAAGCTTTTTAGTATGACTTGGCCTGAAAATAGTAAGTTAGCATGTAAAGATCCATGCTGTGAGCTTTAACTCAAGAAGAAAAATGGGAATCCATCAGAATCATAAAAAAAATCCCAGAACCCAGGGAGGAGAATGTGGGCAAACAGCCCCCATGATCTGCATCAGCATCTTGCTGATGAAAGTGAGTGAAGCTCCAGTGTGTCAGAGAGGGAGAAAGCATCCCTGTGTTACTCATCTTTCCACTGGGGACCTGAGCAACCCAAGCTGAGAGAGAGCACGTTGCTTCTCCCAAGCCCTGTAATTAACTTGGGGAAAGGCCTGAAGATGTTGTGAGGGAAAGACACTAGGAAATGCTGCAGACATTCTCCTAGACCCAGGGCTGAGAGCAGGACACCGTTTTTTAATCTGGGTACGTACAAAGTCAGCCATCCTTTGATGACCCAGCAGTGTGGCCGCGTAGGTGTTTCAGTCCCAGGCCAGAGACTGGAGTGCCTGCTCTATGGCAAGGTAGGGGCCTCCACAGAAAGAACTATGGAAAGTCCCCTCAGCAGTAGGCACTGGAATTGTCTTTTTCCCTATCACAGGCCTGGAGAAGGAGGAGAGCTGCTACAGGTGCAGCTTTTCCTGGGCAGAGAGACTTACAGCCAAGGCCAACTTGGCAACCAGCCAGGATTTTATCTGCATGTGCCATTTCTGGGTGTCCCAATATACTCCCCTAGTATCATGGTGCAGCAAGATATTGCCTCTCTGCTCCATGTCTAGGCAGAAATTCAGGTATTTGGAATTCCTGGTTGCCTAGACCAGCGGCCTGAGCTGTACCACCCTGTTAGATATAGATCTTAGTGCAGGAGGGCTGTCTTAACTCCACATCCAAGCAAATCTCCAGGCATTGGGAGTGCCAGTTCACCTGGTTCGACAGCCTGAACTGCCCCGCAGTGCTTGGACGTAGATTGGTGCAGCAGGGTCCTTTCTGCTCCATGCATGCCAGATTTCCTGCCATTCAGAGCACCCATTCACCTCATCCAACCACCCTACTCTTCCTGTGCAGAGATCCTGGTTCAGGAAGACCCTCTCTACTACATGCACAGGAAGATGTGCAGGTATTCACAGAAACCGCTAGCTTGATCCAGAAGCCCAAGTTGTCCCACTCCTCCTGTATAGGGATCCTTGTGCAGGGGGCCCTCCCTGCTCCATGCCCAGGTAGATCTCCAGGTATTTGGAGCATCATTCATCTGAATCAGCAGTCTGACCCACCTCACCTTTCCTGCTCAGAGATTCTGATATAAGAACACACTCTGTTTCACACCCAAAAAGCTTACCAGGAATTCAGAGAATTTACGATCTGGTTCAGCAGCCTAAGCCATCTCACCTTTCCTGAACATAGATTGTAGTACAACAAGACCCTCTCTGTTCCATGCCAAGGCAGATTTCCAAGAATTTGTGGCACTTGCTTCCCTAGTACAGCAGCCTGAGTTCACTCCACCCCTCCTATGCAGAGATCTTAGTACAGGGGTGTCTGTACTCTCATGGATTACGATCTTAGACAACACCCCTATGCCCATTCAGAAAACTTGGAGCTGAGGAGGTTTCCTAGCTTCACACCTAGGCACACCTCTTTGTGTCTAGTGACCACCCACTGGATTCTCCACTGGCACTGGTGCTTGTGCTTACCATTAGGTGACCTGCAGGTGGACCTGCTTAGTCTTGCCCCACCATTCCTACCTCCCCAGGACTGAGCTGGGAGCACGGACAACTGTAAATTCCACAAATCATTAAATTGTCAGAAGCAACAGATAACTTCTGCCATTAAATGAGGATCAAGTATTTATCCAACTATGTTGGCCTCAGACAGTTCTTACCTGTAAGTGCTATCTATGAGTTGGTAGGATAAACTGCACAGTTTAGTATAAAACCTGCTAAAATAAGTAATAGGGTAGTAGATGCAAAGACAAAAGAGCCTACCTGGCATTCTCTACAGTCACATCCCCTAAGTAGGAGGAAAAGAGAAATTGATATAAAATAATAAAAATAATAATAAATATTAAAGTTATAGGAAAATAAAGAAAAATAAAATATCCTACCCACACAAAAATAATCACAAAAATTAGAGTGGCAGCACCTCTAGAAGAGAAGAAGCCAGCACAAGAATTCTAAAATGATGCAAAATCCAAATCTAGTGATACAACTAAAGGATTGCACCAGCTCTTCAGCAATGATCCCTAACCACAATGGAAACTCAGAAATGACAGATGAGAAATTCAAAGCATGGATTACAAGGAAGCTTATTGAGATACAAGACAAAGTTGAAAATCAACACAAAGAAACTTCTGCAGCAATACAGAAAATAAAGGAAGAAATAAACATCTTCAAAAGAAATAAATCTAAGCTTCAGCAATTGAAAAACTCACTTAAGAAATTTCAAAATATTATTTAGAACTTTATCAATAGATTATACCAAGCAGAAGAAATAATTTAAGAGCTAGAAAACTAGTCTTTTAAATTAACCCATTCTGACATTTTTCTTTAAAAATTAAGAAAAAAAAAAAAGCAAAGACTTAAAGAAATATGGGATTATGTAAAGCAACCAAACTCATGGATTACTTCCATTCCTGAGAGAGAAGAAAAAGAAAACAATCTGGAAAATATATTTGAGAAAATAATTTGAGAAAACTTTTCTAGTCTTGCTAGACAGCTAGACATCCAGAAATAAGAAATCCCAGAACACCTGCAAGAGTTTATACAAAATAAACATCACCAAACAATGTAGTCACCAGACTGTCCAAGGTCAATGCTAAGAAATCTTAAGGCCACTAGAGAAAATGGGAAGATCACATATAAAGGAAATCCCATTAGGTCAACAGCAGACTTCACAACAAAAACCTTACAAGCCAGAAGAAATTGATGACCCATTTTCAGCCTTCTTAAAGAAAAGTAATTCCAAACTAGAATTTCATATCCCACCAAACTAACCTTCATAAAGGAAGGGAAAATAAAATATTTTCCAAACAAACAAGGATTATGAGAATTTGTTACTACTAGACCAGCCTTACAAGATCTTCAAAGGGAAGTTCTAAACATGGAAACAAAAGAATGATACCTGCTACCACAAAAACACACATAAGTATGTAAACCAAAGACCCTGTAAAGCAAAAACACCAGAAACTACAAAGCAAATGGATAACAACTTCATGATAGGATCAAAACCTCACATGTCAATATCAACCTTGAGGGTAAATGGTCTAAATGCTCCATGTAAAAGGCACAAAGTGGCAGGATAAAGTAAAAAACAAGAATCATCCATCTGCTGTATTAAAGAAAACCATCTCACATATGACAAAATCCATAGGCTCAAACTAAAGGGTTGGAGAAAGATCTACCATGCAAATGGAAACAAATAAAAAAGTAAGGATTGCTATTCTTATATTAGAAAAAAGAAAACAGACTTTAACAACAGTAAAAAAGGACAAAGAAGGGCATTATGTAATAACAAAAGGTTGAATTCAACAAAAAGACTTTATTCTAAACATATGCATGCCCAAAGTTGGAACAACCAGATTCATAAAACGAGCACTACAGTATCTACAAACAGACTTACACGACCACACAATAACAGTGGGGTATTGCAATACCCTACTCACAGCATTAGACAAATCACCAAGGCAGAAAACTAATAAAGAAATTCTGGACTTGACACTTAATCACTTGGACCTAATAGACATGACCAAATACTCTACCCATGAAACATAGAATATGCATTTATCTCATCTGCACACAAAACATACTCCAAGACCAACAACATGCTCAGACATAAAGGAACTCTGAATAATTTTTTTTTAAATTACAAACAAACCCATTCCAAAGTGGACAAAGGATATGAACAAATACTTTTCAAAAGAAGACATATATGAGTCCAACAAACATATAAAAAAATGCTCATTATCACTGGTCATTAGAGAAATGCAAATTGAAACCACATTGAGATGTCATCTCACACCAGTTAGAATGGCAATCATTAAAAAATCTTGGGACAACAGATGCTGGAGAGGATGTGGAGAAACAGGAACACTTTTACTCTGTTGGTGGGAGTGTAAATTAGTTCAACCATTGTGGAAGACAATGTGGCGATTCCTCAAGGATCTAAAAATAAAAATTCCATTTGACCCAGCAATCCCATTACTGGGTATATACCCAAAGGATTATAAATCATTCTATTATAAAGATACATGCACATGCATGTTCATCGTGGCACTGTTTACAATAGCAAAGACCTGGAACCAACTCAAATGCTCATCAATGATGGACTAGACAAAGAAAATGTGGCACACATACACCATGGAATATTATGCAGCCATAAAAAACAATCAGGTTGTGTCCTTTGTAGGGACATGGATGAATATGGAAACCATTATTCTTAGCAAACTGACACAAGAACAGAAAAACAAACACAGCATGTTCTCATGCATATGTGGGTGTTGAACAATGAGAATATGTGGACACAGGGAGTGGAGTATCACACACTGGGGTCTGTTGAGTGGGTTAGGGAAGACATAGCAGAGGGTTGGCAGGGGGTAGGGAAAATGTGAGGAGAAATGCCAGATGTAGATGATGGGGTGATGGAGGCAGCAAACCACCTTGCCATGTATGTACCTATGCAATAACCCTGCATGATCTGCACATGTACCCCAGAACCTAAAGTACAATTTAAAAAAAAATCAACATTGTACCAATACTCTTGGCCCACAATGGAACTAAAATGGAAGTTAATACCAAGAAGATCTCTCAAAACCACATATGAATTAAACAATTAATTAAACAACTTGCTCCTAAATAGCTTTGGGGTGAACAATAAAATCAAGGCAGAAATCAAAAAATTCTTCAAATAAATAAAAACAGACACACATACCAAAGTCTCTGGAATAAGCAAAAGCAGTGTTATGCATAAAGTTTATAGAACTAAATGATTATCACAAGTTAGAAAGATATCAAATTAATGATCTAACATTACATCTAGAGTAACTGGAAAAATATGAAGAAATTAACTCCAAAGCTAGAAGAAAATAATAAATAAGTAAAATTAGAGCAGAAATTTAAAAATTAAGACTGAAAATTTCCCATGAAGTATCAATGAAACCAAAAGGTATTTGTTCGAAAGGATGAAAAAGACTGATAGACTGCTAGCTAGAATAACAAAGAAAAAACAGATCCAAATAAGTACAATTGGAAACAATAAAGGTGACATTACAACCAATCCCACAGAAATACAAAAGTTTCTCAGAGATTATTATCAACACTTCTACTTGCAAAAACTAGAAAACTGAGAGGAAACAGAAAAATTCCCAAAAATACACCATTTCCCAAAATTTAATCAGGAAGAAATTGAAAAACTGAGCAGACCATCAAGTTCTTAAATTAAATCAGTAATTTTAATAACTACCAAGCAAAAAAAAGCCCTGGACAAGTTGGATTCATAGCCAAATCTTACCAGATGAACAAAGAAGAGCTGGTACCATGAAATAGTTTCTACTGAATAGTTTCTTCTGAAATTATTTCAGAAATATCAAGGAGGAGGAACTCTTACCTAAGTTATTATATGAAGGAAGCATTACCTTGACATGAAAATGTGGCAAAGACACAACAAAAAAGAAAATTACAGGTTACTATCCCTGATGACTATAGGTGCAGAAACCCTCAAGAAAATGCTAGCAAACAGAATTCAACAGCACATAAGAAGTTAACTCATCATAATCAAGAAGGCTTTATTCCTGGGATGCAAGGTTGGCTCATCATATAAAAATCAATAAATATGACTCACACAAACAGAATTAAAAACAAAAAGTCATTTGATTATCTCAATAGGCAGAGAGAACGCTTTCATTAAAATCCAGTATCACTTAATGATAAAAATTTTCAACAGACTGGGTAGACATCAAAGGAACATACATCAAAATAAGAGCCATCTATAGCAAGCACACAGCCAATATCATACTGAACAGGCAAAAACTGTAAGCATTCACCTTGAGAATGAAAACAAGGTAAGGATGTCCACTGTCATCACTCCTATTCAACATAGCACCGGAACTGCTAGCTGGAGTAATCAGGCAGGAGAAAAAAAAAAAAATGAAGGACATCTAAACAGGAAAAGAAGTCAAACTAGCTCTCTTCCCAGACAATAAGATTTTATACTTAGAAATCCCTAATGATGCCAGGAAAATGCTCTTAAAATTGATAAATGTCTCCAGCGAAGTTTCAGGGATACTAAATCAACATATAAAAATTAGTAGTAGTTCCAGATCTTTGAGGCATCTTTACACTGTCTTCCACAATGCTGAACTAATTTACATACCCACCAACAGTATAAAAGTGTTTCTTAGTCTTCACAAACTTGCCAGCATCTCTTGTTTCTTGACTTTTTAATAATCACTATTTTAACTGGCATGAGATGATATCTCATTGTGGTTTTGAGTTGCAATTCTCTAATGATCAGTGATGTTGAGCTTCTTTCATGTTTGTTGGCTATATGAATACCTTCTTTTGAGAAGTGTCCGCTCATGTCCTTTGCCCACTTTTTTATGGGGTTGTGTTTTTCCTGTAAATTTGTTTAAGCTCTTTGTAGACTCTGGATATTCGACTTTCACTGGATTGATAGGTCGCAAAACTTTCCTCCCATTCTGCAGATTTTCTGCTCCCTCTGATGATAGCTTCTTTTATGGTGCAGAAGCTCTTCACTTAAATTAGATTCCGTTTGTCAGGGTTTATTTTGTATGAAATCTTTGCCCATGCCTGTGTCCTAAATGGAATTGCCTAGATTTTCTTCAAGTTTTTTCTTTTTGTAGTTTTAGGTTTTATGTTTAAGTTTTCAATCTATCTTGAGTTAATTTTTGTATACAGTATAAGGAAATGGTCCAGTTTCAGTTTTCTGAATATGGGTAGCCAGTTGTCCCAGGACCATCTATTAAATAGGGAATCATTTCCGTATTGCTTGTTTTTGTTGGGTTTGTTGACGATCAGATGGTTGTAGATGTGTGGTATTATTTATGAATTCTCTATTCTGTAGAACACATATTTTCAAGCATCTAATAATATTCATTGTTGGTAAGGACACAGAATCTGGGTGCACCCTAAACCTCAGCATCAAGCAATATAGTCAGATATCAAACCTGTACATTTGCCTTCTGAATTTAAAATAAAATTTGAAAAAGAAAACATAAAGTGACATGGAAACCCACTGAAAGAGCTCTCAATGGCCAAAGCTGGAATGATTTGAAAAAAATTTAAAAAGTACTATTGGTTATAGCTGAAAGAATAAAATAAATAAATATTCATGATTCCATCTTCAGATGAATAAATTATTGAATAAATAAATGGAGGAGAAGAGATTAATCTCCCCTGTAGAAAAATTCCAAATCATTTATGTAGCTCCTCTGTCAAGGATAGGGAGTATTCGTCCTTAAGTATGGGCTGTGTATAGTGACATCATTCCAAAGAAGACAGTGTGCAAAGGGAGTAAAAGAGAAACTTTAAGATAGGGAAACCTGACAAAAACACCTCAGCTAGATGACTAAGGTCAGCATCAACAGTGATAAGTCCTGCTGGTAGTGTGTGGCCTTGATACAAAGTGATGAGAATGGCACTTCACCTCTCTGATCTTCCTCCCAAGAACCAAAGTAACTCCAGTTTAATAATGAGAAAAACGTTAGACAAACCCTGATTGAGGAACATTCTTTAAAAAGTTATCTGACTGGTACACGTCAAAAATGTCAGTCATCAAAAACAAGGTAAGTCTGAGAAACAGTCACAGCCACAGGGAGACTAAGTGGATGTGGCATTTAAATGTAATGTGATGTCCAGAAAGGATCCTGGAACAGATAAAGGGCATTAGGTAGAAACCAAGGAAATATGAATATAGTATAGACATTAAATAATTTTTAAAAAGAGCAAAGGTACAAAACTTTTTTAATGCAAAATCGGAATAGTTTCCTACCCCGGCCTATGTTATGCTTTTTCCATTTAGCGTCATAATTTAAGTAATCCTTTTACTACTGAAATGTTTCTGAGTTGTTTCAATATATTTCTTTCTATCCATATCTCATACTTGGTCACTTTTTCATTGTTGAATGTCTAGATTGTTTCTAAATATTTAATATTGTTCTTGTTACAGTGAATGCTTTCTATAGAAAACTTTGTTTCCATTATAATTATTTATACAATAACATTTCCAAAAGGCAGAGCAAATGGATTACAGCATAGAAACGTCTTTAACAGTTTGATACATAAAACCACGTTGTTTTAAAAAAAAAAAAAAAAAAAACTTGTGCTAGTTTATATTTCTAAAAGTAACATCACAATTTCACTGTGCCCTCACCAACAATGAATATTGTTAGATGCTTGAAAATACGTGTTCTACAGAATAGAGAATTTATAAATAAGACCACACATCTACAACCATCTGATCATTAACAAACCCAACAAAAACAAGCAATAGGGAAATGATTCCCTATTTAATAGATGGTCCTGGGACAACTGGCTACCCATATTCAGAAAACTGAAACTGGACCATTTCCTTATACTGTACCCAAAAATTAACTCAAGATAGATTAAAAATTTAAACATAAAACCAAAACAACAACAACAACAACAAAAACCTAGAAGAAAATCTAGGCAATTCCATTTAGGACACAGGCATGGGCAAAGATTTCATACAAAAAAAAACAAAAAACCCTGACAAACGGAATCTAATTTAAGTGAAGAGCTTCTGCACCATAAAAGAAGCTATCATCAGAGGGAGCAGAAAATCTGCAGAATGGGAGGAAAGTTTTGCAACCTATCAATCCAGCGAAAGTCGAATATCCAGAGTCTACAAAGAGCTCAAACAAATTTACAGGAAAAACACAACCCCATAAAAAAGTGAGCAAAGGACATGAGCGGACACTTCTCAAAAGAAGGTATTCATGTAGCCAACAAACATGAAAAAAGCTCAACGTCACTGATCATTAGAGAATTGCAACTCAAAACCACAGTGAGATATCATCTCACACCAGTCAAAATAGTGATTATTAAAAAGTCAAGAAACAAGAGATGCTGGTAAGGTTGCAAAGACAAAGAAACACTTTTACACTGTTGGTGGATATGTACGTTAGTTCCGCATTGTGGAAGACAGTGCAATGATGCCTCAAAGATCTAGAACCAGAAATAAAATTTGATTCACCAATCCCATTACTGGTTATATACCCAAAGGAATATGAATCATTCCATGATAAAGATATTTGCATATGTATATTCATTGCAGCAGTATTCACAATAGCAAAGACATGGAATCAACCCAGATGCCTGTCAATGATAGACTGGATAAAGAAATTGTGGTACATACATGCCATGGAATACTATGCAACCATAAAACAGAATGAGATCATGTCCTTTACAGAGACATGAATGGAGCTGAAAGCCGCTATCCTCAGCAAACACGTAACAGAAAACCAAACACCACATGTTCTCACTTATAAATGGGAGCTGAACAATGAGAACACATGGACACACTGGGGGGAATGACACACACTACCGCCTGTCAGAGGAGGAGCAAAATGGGAAGGAGAGCATCAGGAAGACACTAATGGATGCTGGGCTTAATACTTAGCTAGTGAGTTGATCTGTGCAGCAAACCACCATGGCACACGTTTGCTTATGTAACAAACCTCCACATCCTTCACATGTACCCTGGAATTTAAAATAAAATTTGATTAAAAAAATAAAAATATAAAGTCAGAGACTTGGAAATCAGGGTGTGTGTATGTGGGTGTGTGTTCTAACATGATTAATGTAAAAACCTATATCAAGGTATTTTGGTAATATTAATGTCTTTGATTAGTGTTTAACACAAGTCAGGACTGTACTCTTTTCACTAGAATGGAAGAGGCAAACAAGATGACTTCCCCACATACCCCAACTCACTGGCTGTCCCACTGCTTCCTGGAAGTTATAATTTTCCACTGGATGCAGAACTTGTGTGTCTGTGTGTTTCTGTCTGTCATAAACTATACTTACGTCATGTATTTCTATATGGAAAAAGGCAGAGACAGAAAAAGTATTCCGACCATCACATTAAGTATATTCATGCTATAAAGGTACAGTTGTTGAGTTTTATAAATTACTTAGATTACTTGAGACAGATAAAGGTGGGAAGATAAGGACAAAACATCTTTTTAGCTTCTTCCTAGAAGTTACCGGGTAATGCTATTTTATGAAATGGAAAATAAATGAGTGGGCCATCATTTGTATAATGCAATCTTTGAAAGGGTTACTTTTAATTTTATATGCTGTGTTTTTCAATAATTTGGATCTTCACAAGAACTTTAGTGGGAAATTTGAGATATTGCATATTGGCTGTGGATCAACAATACATTCAGCTGCAAGTAAGAAACCTCAGCTATAATGGCTTAAATAAAAACAGCTTTATTTTTCTCTAATAACAAGAAGTCTACATGTAAGCAGTTGCTGACACTTGTTCAGCTGCTAAATAATATAAAGCAGAGTTTGGCAAACTATATCCCATTTAGCCAATATTATCCATTTTAGGAAATAAAGTTTTACTGAAACATAGACACATCTATTTATTTAAGTATTGTGTATGGATGCTTTCATAAAAATATTACAAAATTTATTATTTCTGGCAGAAATGGCATAGCACACAAAACATAAATTTTTGTGTCTTTACAAAAAAAAAAGTTTATTATTTGCTGATACAGGGTATGAAATCTCTATGATCTCTTGACCTTTCCTTCAAGGTTGCAAGATGGTAGCTATGGCCATTTCATGTTACTAGGGAGAAAAAAGGCACGGGAAAATAGTTATAACTAGCTGTATTTTGCCTCAATTTTCAAGGAAAGCCAAAGCCTTCCCAAAAGATGACCTCTATACTCTATTTATGTCATATTAGCCAAAACTATGCTATGTAGTACTCCTAGCTATAGAAGAGGCCTCTAAAGTGAGCATCTATATTTCTAACCAGTTAAAAAGGAGTTGGGAATTCCTGTTGCCTTAGTCCATAGTCAATGCTCATAATAGCCTGTTGATAATTTTAAACAAAAAATATTGTTGGTTATTTCCATTTGGTTTCTGCTCACTTGTTTTTCCTTCTCTAAGTAGTTATATGGACAACATTATTAGCACACACAAAAAATATCTAAAATATTTTAAGTAAAAGGGACGATTATTACTGTTTTTAGTTTCTGGATTGTTAATAATTCATGTAGATGTATGTTTCGTTCTAAGTACAGTTAAAATCCTTGGTCATTTACATATAAACAAATATGAAAAGACTGAAAAGTAGAAAGAGGAAAGCAAATCCACTAAGGATCTGGGGACTTCAGGAACTACACATTAGTGTGTTGGCTCAGTTTTTTCTTTACCTTGTATATCAGAAACTAAGTGTTAGAGAAACAGGGTCCTAGAAATACCAACAGGCATAGTCTCACCTCCACCCCCACCCCCAAAAAAAAGAGTGCAAGGAAAGCTGACTCTCTCTATGAATAGAGGACCAGAAAAGAGGAACCTTAGCTTATAAAATAGAAAACTTGTATAACAGTATAACTGTTATAATCAGCTAAATACTACAGAAAAAAACTGTAATCACACACCACTCCTCCAGGAAAGACCACATGAAGAAACTAGACTCCCATTTCATATTAGGTTATAATGAAGCTCTATAATCCCTCTTCTAGGATGGTATCAGAGAAGGCAGAGTACAAGCTGGGGCTTTCATCCCTGTTGGGTGGTAATGAAATGCTGACACCATGCTGTCATGAAGGCAAAATCGAGAGTATAGACTTTCAATCCTCTCTGTTCATGCAGGGGTGGAGTCAGAGAAGGCCTGGTGGAAAGACTTTAATCACTATCCAGCAGTAATGAGGCCATCTTTCAGCAATATCATAGAAAGCCACATGCAGAGAAAAATAAACAAGGCATCCATGCTCCTTCTAACAAGTATGATATCAGCAGAGAGTTAGTGAAGACCCTAAAAAACCACACCTACCTAGCAGTAAGTAGCAGACCTTCCTTCTCTCTTTAGGTCTATATGAAGGCCAAGTAGGAAACCTGAACTTCCATTGTCACGTGGCAATAATGAGATAATATATCTCTTCCTCAGCTGGAGAAGTATCACAGAGCACAGAGGCAAAGTTTTGAATGTACACAAGGCTCAGGAAGCTGAATATTAGCCCTGCTACCAGCTATTACTGAAGCATGTTAACCAGATTGCAGCCCAAATTATAAGATCAAATATTATATTGTTAATATATACACCTGTGAAATCAAGCAAAAGAATTTACCTACCCATAAAAAGCCCCATACATAACCCTCGCAACTTATTTAATGTGTAGTAAGACCCATAGGCTCAAAGTAAAAGGATGAAGAAATATCTATCACGCAAACAAAAAACAAAAAGCAGGAGTTACTGTTCATATACAAGCTAAATCAGACTTTAAACCAATAAAAATTAAGGACAATGAAGGACATAGTGATAAAGGATACGATTCATCAAGAAGACTTAACTATCCTAAATACATATCCACCTAACATTGGAACAGTCTTATTCATAAAACAAGTTATTTTTGGCCTAGAAAAAGACCTAGACAACCACACAGTAATATTGGGAGAGTTCAACATACCACTGACAGTGTTAAGACAGATCAGGAAGACAAAAAAAACTAAAACAGAAACTCTGGACTTAAACTTGATACTTACCAATTGGACGTAATAGACATCTACCGAATACTCTACTCCACAACCACAGACTACACATTTTTCTCATCTGTACACAGAACATATTCTAGGATCAACCACATGGTTGTTCATAAAGTAGATCTCAATATGTTCAAACAAACCGAAATCATACCAAGTGCCTTTCGGCCAGAACCGCCATCTTCCAGTAATTCGCCAAAATGAGGAACACAAAGGGAAAGAGGAGAGGCACTCGATATATGTTCTCTAGGCCTTTTAGAAAACATGGAGTAGTTCCTTTGGCCACATATATGTGAGTCTATAAGAAAGGTGATATTGTAGACATCAAGGGAATGGGTACTGTTCAAAAAGGAATGCCCCACAAATGTTATCATGGCAAAACTGGAAGATTCTACAATGTTACCAGCATGTTGTTAGCATTGTTGTAAACAAACAAGTTAAGGGCAAGATTCTTGCCAAGAGAATTAATGTGCATATTGAGCACATCAAGCACCCTAAGAGCCTAGATAGCTTCCTAAAATGTGTGAAGGAAAATGATCAGAAAAAGAAAGAAGCCAAAGAGAAAGGTACCTGGGTTCAACTGAAGTGCCAGCCTGCTCCACCCAGAGAAGCACACTTTGTGAGAACCAATGGGAAGGAGCCTGAGCTGCTGGAACCTATTCCCTATGAATTCATGGCATAATAGTGTTAAAAAAAAAAAAAAAACCCTCTGGACTGTAACAAAAAAAAAAAAAAAAAAAACCAAAAAAACCATACCAAGTGTTCTCTTCAACTAAAGTGCAATAGAAATAGAAATCAATGTCAAGGATATTTCTCAGAACTTCATAAATACATAGAAATTAAATGACTTGCTCCAGAATAACTCCTGGATGAACATCAAAATTAAGAGAGAAATTTAAAAATAATTTGAAATTAATAAAAACAGAGAAACAACTTACCAAAATTGCTGGTATGCAGCTAAAGCAGCATTAAGTGTATAGCCCTAAAAAGTCTTCATCAAGATGTTAGAAAAATTACTAATCTAACATTGCACTTAAAGGAAAATAGAAGTCCAGAAAAAAGGACAAAATTCCAAAGCTATCAGAAGAAAAAAAATAACTAAAACTAAATAGGAACTGAATGAAACTGAGACACAAAATACATGCAGAAAATCAACAAAATTAAGAATTG